>NC_084964.1:17285469-17455675 GCF_949316205.1 Platichthys flesus | reverse complement strand
CACACACACACAAAGACACACACTGCTTTGCTTCACAGGACCCTGAAAGCTCTGTTGCACATTGTGCTGTAACACGGAGCGTTGTTTACTTTGAGCAACACATTTTCCACTGAGGTTAAGTGGCTCCGTGGAGAAGACGGGCCACTCACATAGAACACCCCCACGTACACACACGTACACACACACACACACGTACACACACACACGTACACACACACACAGACACACACCACACATACGTATCATCCGATATTTCCAACTGGCCGTGTCTCACTCACATCTGTGTCCTTGTTTGGACGTCATCAGCGCCTGTTGTGTCAGACCTCACTCTTTGTCTTTGTGTAAACACAGTTGTCAAGTGGGCGAACACACAATGTCACTGTCACATGACCAGCTGCTGGTTTTCAGAACTCGATGGATCCAAATACAGAAAACAAGCCCAACTCGTCTTTTATAAATATCCTATGCAGATATGCCCCCGACAAACATGTTTTATTTGACTGTATATTATCTTCTTTCCCTCAGGATCACGTCTGTGACTGACAGCAGGGAAGTAGTTTACCCATCTATTTATTTGCCTCTACATCCCAGCGTGCATTCCGGGTGGGGGGGGGGGGGGGGATTTCTGTTCCACTCATTACACCACCGTCTTCCTCAGGCGCTGGAAATCAAGAACAAACACATTTCACGTGTTCAGCCATTACACATAGGGACGATTAAAAATGTTGGATTCCATCTGATCCTGCCCCGATAAACGTGACTTCAGACAAACAGACTCATATTTGTTGCATTCGTTGAACTCATTTATCTCGTTTGTTGGTTTTGTGTTTACGCGACCTGACACAGAGACGCACACACAAGCAGCAGGATGTGTCAGTCAAGATATAGAGCGTCTGTACCCGAGAGAACACAAAGAGAGCGACAACGATTCAGAGGCTATTTTAACTCAAGGAATCTAGATCAGTCCCAAGTGTCTGCTGCTTTATCCGGCCGCTGCTTAATATTGAAATATTAAATCAGCAATGTTAGGTCTTGAATTTGATTTTTGAATCGCACACGTCGTGTTAGTTGAAGCTGGATCACTTCCTTACTTCATATGATTGGTTTAGTTGCAGGTTTAAGGACATTTCAATGGAAATTAGGACATTTTTTGAATGTTTGAAAGATAAATATCTAGAAAATATTTGTCTGTAAACATTAAATTGCACCAAACAGGACGATGACTTCTCAGAATCGTTTGTGCCAACGCTTACAACTTGATATTAGCTGTGGTGTGTATCTACTGGGATATACAGCACCGCAAAAAGTCCCACAATTCGCTTCGGAAGTCAACATCCACGTCCCGAGTCAGGTCTGTGCACACATCACCTCTCACATTGTGAATGAGCGTCCTGTTAATACACAGCCGTGTTTCACAGCCGTGTAAATAAACAGGCCCGGAGGTGTATCTCGTTATGAGCCACGAGGAAACACTCGCCGCTTTTACAGGGAGCGCGGGTGTGGGTGAAGGGAGGAGGCATTTCCGATGGGCAGGCGCACCCACCACCCACCACCCACCACCCACCAGCCATCGGCCACCGAACCTCCCACACAGCTAAAGGTCACCTGAGACTGCACAGACCCCCCACCCCCACAACCAGGCAGGCTGAGCAGGAGGCGGAGAAACACAAACACAAAACGACAGAAATCCTGAAAGCCAGCTGTGCACGTCACACAGAATCCCTCAACATGGATTTAAATACTAATATGTGGATTTTAACACGTTTTATATGAACCGTCAGTGTGAAGCAGACAAACACAAGCAAGCTGTCGCAACTCTGAAAAGTTTTGCAGCTCGTTGTTTGAGGCCAGGAAGTTACTCTCTCTTTTGTGAAGCACTTTAGTACCTGAGTGGTAAACTGTGCTTTCCTCCCGTTGCATCAGCGTTGTGCTCGTGAAAGAGTTTGTGCACAATTCACCAGCCGAGGGACGAGAACCTGAGTCGTCAGGTACACGATGTGCAGCACAGAGCTGATATTCTCCCCCGCAGCAAACCGAGCACAGCAGAGAACGAGGATCACAAACTGAACTGAGAGAGAGACGGAAGCTGACGACAGAATAAAGAGAGAATATCCGGCTGATTGTGTCTTATCACTCAGCAGGAGTCATATCTGTTAATGACACCAGAACACATCATTCCAACCATCCAATTGTTCTTTTAGTATCAGAATCCAGAATAAAGTACATACTGTGCATTCACAGATATAAAAAGTAAAGCAGTAAAGTTTGAGTACACACGTAGAAGTTCTCGTCTACAACCGAACCTCCAAAACTATGAAGCTCTAGGAAAAAAGTTTTCTCATTTTATTTTATTAATTATCGTTCATAGGATTTTGGGCCATATCGACCAGATCTAGATTCCTTTACATCATTGATCATTTATTGTAATTTTCGTTTTTCTCTCATAATTATCTCTCATAATTATCTTCTCGGGGGGCCCCCTCTCAGTTCAAGGCCCCTGGGCAGTTTGCCGGCTTACTCTGTTGCAACGCCCCTGCTACTGATATTTTATAAATAATGTATGATTGTATGAAACAGCATCAGCAGCCATGTTCCTTCACTTCCTGGCTGATTGGAACATCTGGTCAACCACATGGTCTTCACCATGTTAAAGGGTCATTTCACCTAAATTACAGCAGAGACCTATTTCCCTCTGTTTAGGAAAGAAACGTTTTTTGTGCATGTCTGAAGGTTTTGTGCATATGTAAAAACAACTGTAAAATAAAGCTGTATTTTACAGTTGATATTATATACATATTTAAAAAAGATTGTAGCTGTAGAAATATTTTGTGTGAGTAACACAAATATCGAGTGATGGACACTGAAATTTCCTATCTTCCCTGAACTGTCCACAGTATGTATTAACAGAACCCAGTAATCTAAAGATAAATAATTGTAAGGTCACTGGTTTGTGTTGCTTTCTGGTTCCATTACTTCACATCTTGTTCCTGCTCATGGTTCTTACTGAGGAGATGATTAGATTGTGTTCATTTGAGTGTGTATTTGTCATGTGAGGGGTAAACTCCACAGAAAGAATCAAAACAAAAAGGCACAAAAGGTTTTTTGGTAAAATATATACTTTTTTATTTATTTCTTCCATACAAAGAAATATTATGAATGTTCAGTATTTAATTATCTAGAAACATCTGTTCCATTCTGCGTTTGCATTGTGTAAAATTAATTCCTTTTGTTGTACATACCACAAAATACTTGATTTACAGATTTACATATCTCTCTGTACACACAGATCTGCTAGTCTAGATACATATTATATTGTGGGTGAGACGAACAATTCAATCGCCTCTGATCTCAGAACAGGTTGAATAAAACTCAACCGTAACAGAAGCAGGACGGGGAGTGAACCCACGAGTGCAGGTTCTGTACTTTACTCTCAGATATCCCTCAGTCACGTGACCCTGACCCAAATTCAAATGCAGAACTCCATCGGGTACTTTCCTTCTACAATGCAACAGCGTAAATGCTTTTTTTTTTTTTTTTTATAATCAGACATTGCACTAATGAAAGGAGCGGGCGGGGGGGGGGGGGGTGAAGGCTGAGAGAAAGAGAAAGTACAGTGTCCCGAATCTCCATCTCCCCTGCTGCCACTGGTCTGAGGCTGAACCAGCTGGTTTCACCATGAAGGTTGAAGGTCACCGTGCGTTGTAATGACAGGAGCAGACTGACTGGGATACTTCGGGGGGGGGGGGGGAGGAGTTAAAGAGGCACAACATTTCCTTTAACTTCAAAAGGAAAAGACGCACAATCAAAAATGCTAACTAAAGCTGAGTGACAATCCGACGTGTGAGAGTCTCCTGCGTGAGGACGGGCTTGTGTACATTCAGTCTCGAGCTCATGACGCCTAAATAAAAAATCCCTCTCCCCGTGTTCCCTGCATTTTCATCAAGGCCGCCGCACAGAGCGTGCATAGAGCGACGTAGAGCTCGATCTCCCAGAATAGCGTGCAGAGAGATGGAGCAGCACTTCAAAGAACGCTATCTTTTATATATATATTTTTTTTTTATACTCTCTCTCTTGCATATCAAGAATTCAGGCAGAAAGACGAAAACACAGAAGAAGCGGTGGTTGGTGGGGGTGGTGGCGAGGGGCTGGGGGGCTGGGGGGGCTGAAGGATGGAAACGTGATATCAACCCAAAGGTGTTTTTTTTGGCAACAAGTCGGGAGGTGAGATCAGTGGCGGAGGGGGGGGGGGGGGGGGATGACACCGGCGAGTAAGGCATAAAGTAAAGCGGCGGCACATGAGGACACCGGAGAGGTTAGACAATGAACCCCCCCCCCCCCCCCCCCCCCGCCTGAGGCCATTCCTGCTTCACTTAAAAAAAACCTTTCCTCTCCCTGTGATCTCCTGAGTGAGGAGATCTGAGACGGGGCCGTGGCGGATCTGAATGGAGCTTGTCATCTCTTCTATCTTCAAGCTCCATTTCGGGCAGAGATGCGCCTTCTCCATCTCACCGTGGAAAAACAAGGCACCTACACCCCCCCCCCCCCCCCTCCTCCTCCCTTCCTTTGCCCCTGTGCTCTCTACAACAAATAAAATGCTGCTCAAGGAGATTTGATTGAGACTTCGCGTGACCTCTGAACCCGGACCGATAGAGCAGGAGTCTGGCTCTGAGTCAACGCTGCTCCTAATGGGGGAGTCGGAGAGCAGGTGGGGGCTGGGGGGGGGGGGGGGGGGGGGGCTCGATTGATCTTCCAGTTACCTTTACCCAATTAGCATAATGTTAACATGGGCACTGATGGGACCCGGGATGGAGTTTAACGTTTGACGGACGGGTCATTCATCAGAGCAGGCAGCAGGAGCACTGGGGATGAAAGGGCAGCTGGGTCCTCTAAGTATGAGCGACACAATGAGGATCAATTAGGACTATTGATCCACCTGTTACTGAGAGGAGAGGGACACGAGATCTGCAGCTCAGGCTGAAGACAGACAAGGATTTTGTGGTACAAGAAAGTGGAAGGTGTGTGTTTTTTAGGCTACAGCCACACTACTGTGTTTTCATTTGAAAATGGAATTTGAAAAACTAAAAGGGGATCAACTTTAAATCCCGTTTTATACTGAAATGAATCACGTGACCACTAACGTACACTGGGCTGGACACATGTAAGTGGTTGTAGATTTGTGAAGAGCATCCGAGGCTCATGCCGTCATGTGATGGGAACTAAGGATCCAATCATCAAGCGTTTGTGAGCGTCAATGTTTACAAACATCTACATTTCAGACTGAAACACAGCGTAAACATTTAACAACTAAAACAGGAGCATTTCAAAACGTAACAGTTTTATCGGCTCTAAAACTCCAGAGTGGTTTTCAAATGAAAGCGTGGTAGTGTGGACGTAGCCTTAGTGAAACAACTTGTAGAAGAATCACACTCAGGGTTCGAACACAATGAAGTTGTGATGCATATGTAAAATGAGGACGCACAATGGATATGTGTTCTCCACTCTGTACCCGTAATCTGGTGCGTTTACATGTTCCGCCCCAGTTTCTTTTCCCAGCATGGCTGATGGTCTCCGTCATGAAGCACCAGTAAATCCACTGAGTTCACAGGACGAGGAGCGAGAGAACTCCAAATCAAAACGAGGAATGTTAAAAAAAAAAAACACGGGTCAGATGTTATGTACAAATATGGTTAGGCAGCTTAGTGAATTAATTGCTTAGAAATAAAAATAAATTATTATAAAATAGATTTCTGTACATTTTACATATATATAGCAATATTTCCACATCTTGCCATTGAATTACAGAGGAAAACAAAAACAAAATCAAATCCAACAAAGTCTCTCGGGACCTTCACGTCAATCCCAACCAAAGTTGTGTCCCGTCATCTGGTAGAACTTCATGTTGAAGGGCCGGTAGAAGTCCCGCAGCCTCTGCACCACCTCGGGGTCAATGTTCGGGTGGGTCCTCCCTTTGGTTTTCCCCAGGCAGTGGGGCTTGCTGCTGCCCTCGGCCTTCTTGAGGCACGGGAAGCCCTTGGTCTGGTTGAAGTAAAAGTGTTTGTCCGTGATGATGCGCTT
The DNA here is from genome assembly GCF_949316205.1 of Platichthys flesus. NCBI lineage: Eukaryota > Metazoa > Chordata > Actinopteri > Pleuronectiformes > Pleuronectidae > Platichthys > Platichthys flesus. Next base: position 17,449,600 of record NC_084964.1, on the reverse strand, counting down.
GAGGCCCAGGAAGTCCTGCACGCGGCCCAGCTCTCCGGCCGGGTCGCTGATCAGCCGCTCGCCGCTCACGAACAGGATCTGGCCCATGGGGAAGTACTGCAGCCAGTTGTCCAGGTGCTTGGCGTAGATGCCGATCTGGACGGCGCTCCACGAGGTGTCGATGAGCCCCGTAGTCCTGTTTTTGAAGGTGAGGCTCTCGAAGGAGGGAATGTCGGGCTTCTTGGACAGTGTCTGTGTGTAGTCGGAGATAGCCCTGGTGACCGGGTCCCTCACCACCACGATCAGCTTGGTGTCCCGGGACATGGCGGCGATCCGGGCGGGAGCCTCTCTGGTCACAAAGTAGCTGGGGGTCTTCTCCATGGTGATCTGGCCCTCCAGGGTCTTGGGCATCAGCTCCCTGGAGAAACAGAAGGAGGAGAAAATGGAGGTGAGGAGAAGGCTAAGGTGGAGATCTTACATAACGTGATCAAGTTGATGGAGTGTTCTGCGTTCTGGGCTCATCCACTCGCTGCCTGTGTTCGGTCTCATTACAGGGCTGGAAAACCTATTAGTGCAGGCGGCACTCCAACATCAACAAGCTCACTCACTCATGTGATAAAACAGAAAACCCTTATTTACAGCACAATCAAACACGGGGGGGGGGGGGGGGGGGGGCATTTACAGGAAATTCCTAACATGAGCAAACCCTTCATTTAACCATATTAGGAACTAGGAGCCGGGTTTTCCCGCCTCAGACTCCAGAATTCCCCCTTCGTCTGTTTGCAGCTGCACCATTCAAACAGTTTCCCCTAATACTTTTCATTATGCTAATTATGCATTTTGTTATTATTTAGCTTTGCAGTAATTACGAATCCTATTGTGTGGAGTGTTGTCCCTGAGCTCTTCTTTCCTGAAATGCTGGATGTAATGTTTCACAGTGCTCGAATCCACCTCAAATCTTTATACCAGTGGAACACACAGACACACACACACACAAACACACACACAAACACACACTGCCCTGCTGACTCGGCATAGCCTTGCCACGGTTCCGCAGCCCCCCCCCCCCCCCCCCCTATCCGATCTGCGAAAAATTCAAAGTGCTATGGTGCTGAAAGATGATGAGGCTTGTTTCAGAAAGAGAATCTGTTTTCTGACAGGAGAGGGTTTGGGTTTGTCTTGGTGTTGGCCGATGGTCCCTGGCTCAGATCCGTTACATGCAGACGTATAATCAAGCAGCGCTCGAGAACAAACGGTTCTGAAGGGAAAGTAAATGCGCTCGGCTCTCTGGGTATCGGGTTTCAAAATTGGTGGCCAACCGCAGCGTCTAGATTATCCTGGAGGGCGATAAGAGTGGTTTGACTGACGTTGGGGGGGGGGGGGGGGGGAGCAGAGCCGGGAGTGTGATGCACGTGGGATCGAATGTGTTTGATGGATGGGAAGGGATCTGACTATTTCCTGGAGGCTTTCATGGCTCAATTCCCGACACTGGAGGAACAACAGCAGATAAACACTTTAAAGCTATAAAGTTGTAAAAAACAAAGAAAGACAGAGATAAACCGAGGACACTGATCTGTCAGGGTGAAGCCGCTCTGGCAGATAACACTCAGGTTGTACCCTAAACAGTACCTTTGTTGCTCCAGCACTGATACACCACTGTGTGGACACTTCTATTGTACTGGGTCCCATTCAAATACTGTGTATTCACCCACTGATAAAGGCAACAAGGACTGTCACAAGTCTGCAACGTTCAATTCCTCCCCTGAGCTTCAGCCGCTCTTCGTGGAAAATATTCTCTAAAAGCTGGAATCTAGTTCATGTCCGTCCGGCTCATGGCTAATTCATGGAACACCGTCTCTGCATCAATGCTCGTACTTGTGTGCAAAGAAGAAGGGAGGGAGTGGCGAGAGGAAGAGAGAACATGAACCAGCGGTAAGGTAACCAATAAAACGCCTGATGATAAAATGGCGTTGGCAGATTTGTGTAATCCTAATGCAAGAGCCAGTGATCTAATTATGATAATATCTTCTTGATTGCCTGCACATCAGCGGGCGTGGAGTCGACAGAGGGAAAAAGAAAAGGCCCTTTTCCCAAACCTCATTAATAGCCCATTGAAATCAAACAGATAGAGCATGTGGTTTCAGGCGAGAGCAGGACAGATCCTCCTGCCAGCAAACCATGTCTGCAGAGAGCAAAACGCAAACAGCACATCGGGAGCACACGCACATTCACAACTGTTTATACAGCGTCTCTCCTGGACGTCTTCGAGGAACACGGACCCAACACGCTCCGACCAAACCCCGCGACCGCCATTCCTCATCTCGTCCTCGCACAATGGCGATCCTGCCTGCAAGCTTCTTCTTTTTTTGTCTTTCCTCGCGCTAAAACACGCACAAAGAGTCCAGAGCCGACGCCGAGGAGGCAAATGGCTTCCCATCTAATCCGATTTCAACATGACAATGGAGCGCGCACATAGGGAGGAGGCCCGAGCCACAATGTGCATAGTGATAGATTATGCTGATCCCAGCTCGTGGAATCCTTGTTTTAAAAAAAAAAAGAGGGGATGGTTGGACAGCGAGGGGGAGAAAGAAAGTGGTGCAGAGAACTGAGAGAGAGAGAGAGAGAGAGAATCCCCCCCCCCCTCTACTAAAAAGATCTCCACCTCTGACTGTGCTACAGCCAAAAAGGCAGGAAGAGGGAAAAGAGACGGAAGAGAGCTAAAAGAGAGGAGGGGGATTTTAGTGAGGACAAGTGGCTCTTGGAGAAACAATGGCCATTATGCTCCTGTTTGATTTATGAGGTGCTGCTTTTAAAGGTTCCGTCAGCAAACAGGCAACTCGGTGACACCGCGCTCCTCTATTTTCCTGCTTTTCTTTGAAAGTGAGCCATTGTCCCCCGAGCGCAGGGTGAGCAGGGCAGCGGTCAGGGTGGAGGGGGGCGGGGACGGGGGGGCAGAGGGAGGAGGAGGAGGAGGATGGAGGAGGATGGAGGAAGATGGGGGGGGGGTGCTCATCGAGGGGCTGAGTGGAGCACTTTTTCTGTCCCTCTCAAACTCAAGGGGGAGAGAAAAGCCTTTTGGAGAGATCCTGAGGGGGAACCTGTGCCAAGACTCGACCCTGTAAACCCCCCCCCACACACACACACACACACCCCACACACACCCCTGTATACCAGAGAGCTCCTCAGGCCTTCATGTGTGGGAAACAGCAACAGCACAAACTGTAAATAACTAACCTGACCTCACATATAACGACAGAAACTTTCCTCCTCGCTCGCCCCTACTTTTTACGAGTGCTCTTCCCCCCCCTCCCCCCTCCCCCTGCACCTTTGTCCATTGAGGATCTTTCCCAGTTGAAGGACAAAAAACCAGTGATAAGACGCTAAGCAGAGGCCCCCTGTCACATGACGGCATCAAACGGGGGGGCCGACCGAGTGGCCCTTTGGCCTGCGTTTTTTTTTTAAAGAGCCCCTCGTCCTGCTGCAGATAAATGTCCGGCAGGAGAAGGGTTCGATGCTCCTGTCACGTTGGAGCTGATGATAACGGGGTGCCGCAGACAAAAGAGGGGAGACAGCACTCGGCGCGTGGCTGTCCATTTCCTGCCTGATACAAAAGGCTTCGTCGATTGTCTCCCGTGTCAGGATGTCGAAAAAGGAATTTGAATCGCAAATGAGCGTTTGTTTATTTGAATACAGACAAATCAGACGGGCATTTTGTATCTTCCTCTGAAGGGGAGGGAGCGGCTTTAACCCCGCGGGCGATTAGAGCTGAAGATGTCTGGTTATCTGAGGGTTTGAGGACCCTTGAGGGAGCATTACCCCCCCCCCCCCCACCCCCCCCCCCCCCCCCCCCGGGAGGCGACAGCACCTGAAACAACAACATGCACTAAACAGCCCTTTCGGTCGCTCTACGTAGAGGTGATTGAACCGTTCCGACTGAACCAGGAGGAGAAATCTAACACATAAGCTCTTCTGGGAGAAAAGAATCCCGCCGACTCGCTCCTTTACATTAAAACCACTCCACAGCGGCCACTCCACTCTTCACCCTGCTCCCCCCCCCCCCCATTGATCCCTCAAGCTCCCCTGACCCCCGGCAATCAGGCCCCGAGGAGCGATAGCAAAGTGACACTTCACAAGTGGGAATAAAGGAGAGGGAGCGACAGAGGGATGGATGAAGCAGTGAAAGGCGGCCTTTCTTTTCCAAGGGCCTCTTAGCCGAGCCCTCCACGTGAACCGATGTGAGAAGCCTTTTTTTTTTTTTTTTTTTTTTTTTTTAAGGGGAAACACAAAGAAACATCTTTATTCCTTGTTTGATGATAAGGATCTTGATTCTCCAGGATTCGAGGAAGCAGGAGTGTGATGTGCAAAGTCAAACGGAGCACATGCATTTTTTATTTCAGAACCAAATCTCTTTCCTGGTGTTTTGAGAAACACAGTGAAAATGGTGGTGGATGCAGATGTCTCAGGTTTGATGCATTTCAAAGGAGGAGCCTACTTGCACCAAATTGATCTGTAGTAACCAACGCATTTATGTAACGCACATAAATAAAGCGCACACACATGCTACACGGCGGCTGCTGAGGGAGGAACGCATCTGCCGGCTCACTGGCTATTTTCAAAGCAGCGTTCAACCCCATACAGAAGCCCAGACATTTTTTGAAATACGCTCCAGTGTGAGCCGGCAGCCCTGACATTATACTCAACCACAGAGCACGGCTTTGGCTGTAAATTAAAAGAATAAGGACGATGGTTTATGACGCAGTCGGCCGGGGCCGGGCTCAGAGACAAGCTCCGGCTGCAGAGACAGAAGCTGCATCTGGTCTCGGGTCCAGGTGTTAGTGCGAGGCCACTTAGAGCCGTCTGACAGTTCGTCTCCTGGCTGAGAAGAAACAGAGATCGCTGCTTGGACGTGAGATCTTGCAGGAGCGTATATGCTGAAGGGGGGGGGGGGTTGTGTATCTTTATCGTACACGTCTCTGGTTTGGTGCTGCAGTGTGTCTGCGTGCAGTAAAAAACATGCACAGCTGCATCTTTCACTCAAACTTCACCTGATCGGAGTCAACCGGCTTCACGTTTAACAGGCTTCACTGGGTAACGGTGTCACTGGGAACTCTGGGAGGGGGCCGAGTGGAAAGCCCCTTTTGAATCATCTGTCTGCTAAGAAAGATGAATAATGCAGGCCGGCCTAGTATCACACACTCAGACCTGGATGGCGAGGTCCTGCATGGGATAGTGCACGAGGAGGGAGGAGAGATGGATTCATCCTCTAGTTTACTGGGAATGCTGTCGTGGAACGGGTCTGCAGACTGGTTTTTAACTGCACCTTTGATCTTGACTGAATAAACTTTGGTAGAAAGTCTCTTTCCCTTTTCTAGTATTGAAGATAATCAACAATCCTACATGCAGGTATATTAGTCCTGGACCAAAGTTACAAGGTTGATTGACAAGAGAGGAAAGATGAAGAGAAACCCATTAGTGCAACACAAGCTTTTCCTTTTCATGTGAAACACTCGTACCTGCAGAGAAGACCCGAATATCAGCCTCTGGTTAAACTGCTCACAGCTTAAATAAAACTCCCCTCTAAGCGTCTCCAGAGCGACACCGACTCAGCAGATTGGTCCAGCCGCTCGGAGCCTTTGTCTCGTTTCTCGCTCGGTGACACTTTGACACCGCGGCTCCCCGCCGGAGTCCTGGTCGGGGTTGATAAACGCCGACTCCCAGACCTTTAACTCCATCATGAAGCCGCGCCATGTCAGAGCAGCCTGGGAATCCACTGACCCTCCACGTAAACAAAACAGTTAACCCGACCGGCTGCAGCCCGTCCATTCATCACGTTCCACTGGAATCAGGGAGTCGCTGAGCACTTTCTCTTTTTTAAAATCGTCGCGTCAATCATAGGAGAGGGAGAGTGAGTGACGGAGAGAGAGAGGGAGGGAGGGGGAGAGAGGGGGAGTCGCCCCTTGCGGTCACAGACCATCCACAATGGTTTCAGGCTCATACCCAGACTGGTTTTGGAGCCAACATCAGACCCCAGTACAGAAGAATAAATAAATAGAGAAGTAACCGCCGCGTACAAAAGTCATGGACGACATGTCAGACACCCCACCAGCCTCTCACACCCGTGCAGCCGCAGCCCCCCCCCCCCTCTGCGGTGTTTTGAAAATACGAGAATATGCCGCTCTGCCCGCTCTGCCACTGCGGTCGCTCTGTGACGGGCAGCGTCGCCGGGGGTGTGACCGGCTCACATTATTCAACTCGATAAGAAACTATAATTTTTTCCAAACCGGGTTAAAAACAATCTGCTTCTGAGGATGTTTGTTGAGATTTTGGCAAATGCAAACGCCTGGAACTCTACCGAGTGCCACTGACCCCGCAGTGGAGCGAGGGAGCCCACCATGTGGTATAAATAAAACAGAGGAGATGGTGAAAGGAATGGAGGATAGCAGGAACACCTCCTCCCTTCCTGCTCCTCCTGAACAGTCCGTCTGGAGAAGGGTTTTTCAAAGATGGCGTCCGAGAGGCTTCTTTTCATTTTCACTTGTCAGGCTCAAAGGATTCACGTAGTTCTCACCACAACACGAGAGGAGTCACCTGACACGTCCGCGGTGACCGGGCTGTAGTCGCTCTACGTGTCACACACACACAAACACACACTTGATGATATCACCCAGAATTTGTTTAGCGCTGGTAATCCTCACTAATCAGGGTGTTTGCCGATGGTGTTAGCCTCGGAGCTGGCCCCACATTCCAGAGCTCCATCAGAAGTCTATCAGGGCGTGAGCGGCTGACAGCTCCGACCGAATTAACCCACGAGCCGGGAGGAAGGGAGGGAAAACAATGAATAGATAAATAAATAATAACAACAGGCCGAGCAAAAAGTGAGGGGCTACAGGTGAGGACTCTGCGTGTGTGTGTCTGTGTGTGTGTGGGGGGGTGTGTGTCTGTGTGTGTGTGTGTGTGTGTAGGCAGAATCAGCCAGTCTGACTGATTTCCTGACACTTGACACGCACCAAGAGGCCCACGACTCCTTGATCTATCTACAGCTGAAAAGATGAATAAAAGATGAAACAGACTCAAGAAGAACATACATGCCACCACCCCCACTCCCAAGATGCAGAGACAGTCACTCACACACACACAGACACACACACACACTCACACGGACACACACACACACACAATGAGAAGCAAGCTGCTTTGCATCCTGTTTGAATCTGCTGTCATCCGTAACCGCCTGCACACCTTTTGTGAAGACAGGTGAACTACAAAGAGTGTGTGTGTCTGTGGTTGTGTGTGTGTGTGTGTGTGTGTGAGAGAGAGAGAGAGAACGAGGGGGGTTTCCTCTCTTCTTCTGCGTCTCACTCACTCAGCAGAAGACCATCTTCCTGTGTGTCCTCACACTGCAGCTGTTGTTGCAGGTTAATCATTTACAAATTCCCGAAGTCCCCCCCCCCAAGCTAACGTGTCATTAGCTAAAACGAGGAACGATAAGTCGTGAGAGTTAGAGCGGCAGCGAGCGATCCCAAGGCCGCCATGTTGTTTTCTTTGGACTGGAGCCTCGATGTTGTCTTCTGTGATATCTCCTCAAGTCCCACAGACAAGATGATTGCTGTTAAGAACAACAAGGATCAGTTTGAACTATTTCTGCTGCCAAACAAACAGACGCCCCCCCACCCCCCCACCCCCCGAGCTCAGACTCCTGTTTCTGGGGATGCGTTGTTTCAGTCGAGTTGCAGAGCTCGATGACAAACCGTTCTCACCCCTCCGCTGTAGCTCTATCAGCGAGCCTCTTGGTTCTGAGGGAAACAGGATCTGCTTTAACTCCGTGCCAGGAGGACAAGCTATTTTGCGAAAAGGGAGCCGACACAAAATGGAACGCAGGCGCATGTGGAAAGAAAAAAAAATAGATGTTTGAGAAATGCCAGAGTTCTCTACATGTCAGCTCTTGGCCAGAGGACTTCAGAAGAATTTTTGTTTTCACCACAGGTTTTTTTTTTGTGTGTCTCTTTTTCACAAGATAGACTCGTGTGCAGAGAACTCTACCAAAACTCCACAATCTCCCAAATCTCTATTTCTATTCTCACCTGGATTTGATTAGAGGCACAAGTAAAAGCCTGAGGACACGCGTGTCGACAGGAGATAATTCAAAAACTGAGACAAAACATGAGAACTCCTTATCCCACAATCTGACGTTTCAACCAAAGATCACTTATAACTGTCACTGGGCTGTTGAATCTACTCCACCAAGGAAAAGTTTGTTTGTTTACAAGATAACAAAAGATTCATGGATCTTAAATTTGAATATAAGCGTAATGTTGGAAAAGGTTGTTGCTCTATTCTGCTGTTTTTGTACAAATGTGAAGTCAGGGCCGAAGTTTCTCGATTTCATTGATTCCAGCACGTGAGAGAGAAACTACAGGCGGTGGTTAATGATAGGAATGGAGGAGTTTGGGCCGAGTCGTCTCTGAGTTGAGCTGAAGTGTCCTCACAGCTCCTGCAGCCACTCGGGGAGTGAGAGCATCTGAACGGAGAGAGTGACTAGTGTCGAGCCGCCGTGGTGCAGTGAGACAACTCGGGGCTTCTAATGAGCTCTGCTCTTTTACCGCCGGGCTAATGGAAACCTCAGGAGACCTCGCTCTCTCTCTCTCTCTCTCTCTCTCTCACCGTGTGTATGTGTGTGTGTGTGTGTGTGTGTGTGTGTGTGTGTGTGTGTGTGTGTGTGTGTGTCCTCCTCTCTCCCAGAGGCAGGCACACTCCTCAGCACTCTAATGGCTACCTCTGGGACTTAATACCTGGGAGAAGTTAGGATTTACAGGTTTACTGTCATCACTTTCTCCTCCTCCTCCTCCTCCTCTTCCGCCACAACACTCTCTCCTTCTTTTCTTTTCTATGAGAGAGCAGTGTGTGTTTTTTAAAAGCAGACTGACTAACAAAGCCATAATTCCAGTGTTTGTCTCTCTCAGCCTCTGCGGGTTTGTGTAGCGGCGATGAATGACCATTAATTCAGGAGGGTTTTGTTCTGACATGTGGAACAACAAATTATCACCTTGTTAAAGAAGGGCCTGATTCACAGGTTGCAAAGAGTGTGTGTGTGTGTGTGTGTGGGGGGGGGTTGTACACAGCTCTCTCCGTCCCACGCTTCCTCTCGTCCTTCACACAAACACACAAACACAAACACACACTCCTCTGTAAGGTGTTCATTGTTGTCGATCTCTCGCTGTAATTGTTGTCACAGGGAGGAGAGCACAAAGCGATGAAGACGTACTGTAGCAGAGTCTCTGTGTGTTTTCTAAAACGAGTGTGTGCGCTCGTGTTTTTCTGTTTCCATCGACCGCATGAATTCACGAGTGTGTGTGTGTGTGTGTGTGTGTGTGTCTGTTTGACAGCAGGTTCCACTGAAGCCCTGTGGATCCTGTGCCCAGCTCCAGCAGGAGGTTCCTGTCTGGGGCAGCCATATTGTCTTCGCTGCTGCTGTGGGTAGTGTTCACTGGACACTGTCAGGAGTGGGGGGGGCGGGGGGGGGGGGGGGGGGGCATGCCACATTGCATCTCAGCCACTCCCCTATTCACGGATCTCCCCTTTCACAATTAACCGCTCGTAATTTGGGGATGAAAGCCGCCTTTTCACTGTTCCTCCACCCCCCCCCCGGCTACTCTCTATTCTCACATGGGCCACGGCGGCTTAGGGAGAGAGTTCCTCGTGTCGCTGCCTGCTGACCAGAGGCCTCTCCGGGAGCAGAGGGCCGGCTCGTGGTCGGCGAGGCCTGCCGGGAGCTTGACCCGGGGATTGGACGATCCGAGGGTGACGTGCGACTACACGGCCTAGATGCACAGCTGGAGAGAAGCGGTTCACGAGGGAGGGATTCGAGGAGGAGGAGGAGGAGGAGGAGTGGGGAGGGGGGTTGGCGAGTTCGGCCAACACAGAGGCGCGGTTTGAGAATGCTGGTTTTGTTTGTTGGCCGCTGCAGCTGAGGGGTTTAAGCGGAGGATGTGAACCTGCTGTCAGCTGGACGGTTGGCCGGCCGGCCGCTCGGTCCCCGAGGAGCCGCCGAGTTCCAGGAATCAGGGAACAATCAGAGAGAGGATCTCATCACCCCAGTTCAACATGCTCCTCTCCAGAAGTTTAACCGAGTTAGAGCCACTTAGAGCTCCAGTGATTCCGTGACGTGTTTAAGACAGACACGAACCATCGTCCTCATTTACATAACTGTCCTGTCATACCATTGTTTTCTTCAAGGACCAGCCCATAGAGTCCCCCAGTGGGGCCAGTAGCTTCCAGCAGCGTTCTGCAGATGGTCAACACCCAGATCCTGTCAGGGAACAGACGTGGGCCTGACCCCAGCCGGAGGCCCTCCACCCATCCCTCCACATTCCCTCCAATCAGGCCTGACCAATCAATACCGGCTCTCCCAGAGGAGCCAGGCCGTGGCGACGTTTGCGTAGGCCGTCGGAGCGTCTCCTCCTTTTGTGTTAAGAGGTGAAAATGATTTTGTGAGTCTGCAGCTGAGCCCGGTGCACACATCCCACTTTCTCTCCACCTACAGACACACTCTCTACGCAGCGTCGGTCTGATGCCTTTCACTGGCACCCCCCCCCAAAGAACCAGGTGGCCTCCCTCGCCATTCAGAGGAAGGAAGCAGGGGCGAGGTCAGCGGCAGCAGATAGTGGACGGGTCACCTGCGTGGAATCAGGAGCGCACCCTGCGGTGAGCAGATAAAGGGACGTGCAGCGAACCAGAACCGTGCCGGACAGGGAGCAGCAGACTGACTCCAGGAACCACCGCTGGGCGTGAACTTCAGATAACGGCTTTCAAACTACATCCACAAACATCCCATGTCTGATAGACGTGTTTGTTTTTTCGGGTGTCCCTCGTTCTAACAATGCTCCACTTGTTCTCGGGTCGTGTGGAACTTCAAGGAGCCTGAACTGAAGTCGCTTTGTGAGTGGTTTCAAACTTCCCAGTACGGAGATCAACTGAATGAGGGACGATCACGAGTTCCACTTGAATAAACTCCACCGTGATATAACACAACAGCATATGGCATTAAACTCCATTAAGCTCTCTATCCGACATGTTCCTGTGAGCTTCCTGTTTAATTCTGCAGCCGCTCCGAGGGGAGGAGCGGCGGCGAGCTGAGACCAGAGCCCCGCGACACGACAGCAAAACCACAGCACAGTCATTATATATCAAAGCCCCTTCGAAGCCAATAGCTCCAAATGGAATATGAAGGGAGCGACGTGCAGCACGGGCTGACAGGACGGGACGAGGGCCGCAGTCAACAAGGGTGAGGAGTAAATCAAATACCTCGTGTTTAACAGGGAACAGAGAGAACTTCTTCAAAAGTGAGTTATATACAACCGGTAAACTCAAACCAAGTTAAAATCCATTGGACTTTTTCTGGGGTGTTTGTTTCTCCTCGTCTTCCTTCATCGTCCCTTCCTTTAATTTATATTATTCTTTGTAAAATCTTCTTGCAACATTATTTTTATCATTATTATTTTTAACAGGATTTAGGTCATAGCCTCTGCACCAGGTGCCCGTCCTGCTCGACTAGTGGGATTTATCTTTTCAGGAATTCAAACGTTTACGCTCTGAAGATAACCCTCGGACCACTTTCACCACACCACCAAACAAATACAAAGTTCCTGTTCACATTCAGCGTGTGTGTGTGTGTGTGTGTGTGTGTGTGTGTTCCTCTGGCCCACGTTCATGCATGACCTCACAGTGAAAATGTGTACCTCCTGATTCAAGGACCCTCTCGGTCAAAAGCATGAATCATGTGTTTGTCTTTGGCACAAATAAAAACTGTCAAAGAACATCAGAAATCCACAATAAAACTTGTTATCGCCACCTCCATTCATTCTCGACCACCACCCCCCCTCTCCCTCTTTCTCTCTCTCTCTTTCTCTCTCTCCGCTGCCTCCTCCACTCTTCTCTCGCTCCCTGGTGGAGCTCCAGCTCTAAATGTGCGTCCACTGGGGAGAGGCCATCATGATGCAAGCTGGCAACAACAATTGAAACGCAGGGAGATTGTGCAAATGAACAAACATGGAGGTGAAGTTGCTCAACACACACACAGACACACACACACAAACACACCCACACACACACCCTCCCTGCGTCCCCATCATGTTCCCACAGAATAAACGTCAATACCCTGCAATGTTTTGCTCATTTAGAACATTCCAGCGTTGTCTCTGTGTTACTGGTCCTGATGGGAAACGTTGGACCATCAACTCTAACTGGTTTCTGACCATCCTCACAAACTATGAAGCGACCAGAACCTTTTACTTTTCCACCAGCTGTTCCACTGAGACCTTTCTAACGGCAGCTCTTCTGTAAAGAGCGAGACAAATTTCACATTCTGAGTGCACCTCTACCAAACATTGAAGTTAATCGATTATTGCATAACCGCCTCTGTTTACAGATCCTTCTGCAGCATAACATGAAAATAACGCCCAAAAATTACACACAGGAGTGGATTTTTCTTCCAGATTGTTTTCGGTTTTCACGGCAGAATGAAAAGTTAAACTCCACCATGTGTTTTTCTCTGTGTGTGAGTTGTGAGGAGGCCGATTTTGGCACCAACAGGACAGAAAATATGACTGAACTTCACTTCAGCCTCAGAATCTGATGCATAAGAAGCTTCAACTCTATATCCCAACAAATACTCGAGTCATGAATCTGTGACATGAGCTGAAGAAGTAGTGAATTTCATGCTCTGAAAAACTAGAAGACGGCAACTTGTTTCCACCATTTCCTCTTCCAGTCCAGAGAAAAGTTGGAAATGCTGGTGGAAGTCGGGTTAAATAACAGCAAAGCTACAAAAGACCTGCAGTAAATCGTTGCTTCTATCAAAGCAGTGTTTTATTTTGAACGCTGCCAACACTGGGGTTCCTCTTTTATCATCAGGTCCAGCATCGCTGGGGCCTCTTCAAGGTTTCTGCATATTTAACTCGCAGAATGAGAAAATTGGGCCAAATCTGTTAATTCCAGACACAGTTTACTTCCCCCATGAACTTGTAACTTTTAGAAGTTTAACCAACTTTTTAAAAGTCGGTGAAAACTTGAAACTTTAACCAAATTAGAGGCACAGGAATGGATATTTAAAGTTGTTAAAAGAGGGAAATGGCTGCTTAAAGTAATTAATACATTAATTATGGCAATTAAATCTGCAATTCGTGAGCCATAACAACCAAAACAATTAAGAAACAATTACCTCATTCAGACACAATTATCACTAGAAACAGTAAAAAAAAAAAAGCAGGTGGGACATTTACAAAATAAAACAACTGTCGTGTGGCCATTTTTTACGAGTCTGTGACCTGCAGCCATTACTGTCCTTGTGCTCGTTGAAGCAACACTTTGTGATGTTAATGAAAAGGATAATGTTAGTTTGTCGACCTCAGAGGATGTTTAACGGTTTTGTTGAGGGTTTTGTTCGGGAGCAGGATCCGCACTTTGTCTTGCAGATCTCGCTTCTGGCTGCGTTTAAGGCCCGAGAGCCCATTGACATGAGAATAGAGCCTCTCACATCTGTTAAAAACGATTTAGTTTAATATTCTACTAAAGGAAACTGTAGAATATAATATCTGTCTTTTTAAAATTATCAAGAATGTCTACAAAAAAAGTTTGGGTGGATTCTTGGAGTTGGATTTGATGGAACAATGGATTTGTCAGATTAGTGCTAAATATGCAATTTACGCAAAACCTCACATTACAAATGAATTGAAGTTCACACGGTTCGCTGGGTCTTTGTCAAAACAAACGCAGCAGGTTATAAGAGCTGGAATCAGCACAACTAGAAAGCGAAATCTTATTTTATGTGCAAGAATTATAATATAATTAATACAGATATAACCTACTTGCATCAGAATATTAAAAAAGCAGATGAATCGGGATTTAACTCGACAGAAACCCGTTGGAAGACGCTTCACGGTGAAGGTGCAGTGTTGCTCTGTGTCCAATAGAGATCACTGCACGTCGCAGAAACACAGGACCGGGATCTGAAGCTGCTTCAGTCCGACTCGATTCAGGAATGTTTTTAAATTAAATTACACACATGATTTTAAAAAAAAAAAATCTGTCTGCAATTGAACGTTAAAAATCGTCTAATAGGTTTAGTTAATGATGCGTAATCTGTGACATCAGCCTGGTGCGTAAATACGCACAAAGCGTCCACACCGTGTTTACTGGCTTGGTGGATCCGTTTTAAATAAACAAACTCCAGCTGGCTAATAATGAAAAATACTAAAAACTAACTTGTGCTAAATTTACGAATTTAAAATGATTTTCATTGTGGACTAATCTGGAGTTAATGTCATTGAGTGATCGACTGAAGAAAACTATAAAAACCCTAAAATAAATATAACAATACAAGTTGGACCATGAGCTGCAGCTCTGCAGTGCCAAATAAATATATTTATCAAATAAATAAAATCATCCATCATGATCCCAGAAGCCTTTTCTCTACTTCCATGCACCCATCAGCCACTGAATGAGTCTGTACCTGTACCACTCCAGCCCGTTCTCGTAGTTGCGGTCGAAGAAGTGCGGCTCCGCTCCCACGGCCCTGATGTCCGGATGAACCCGGAGAAACTCCAGCAGAGCCCGGGTGCCTCCCTTCTTCACCCCGATGATGATCGCCTGCGGCAGCTTCTTGCTCCCGGAGCCGTTGGAGAAGCTGGACATGGCGCTGGGCTCCGGGGCTCTCTGCTGCTCGCCGCGCGTCTCGTCCCACTCCTCGGCCCGGTCCGCGTCCGGCTCCTCGTTGAGCAGGTCCCGGGACGCGCCGGTGCGGACGGACGGCTCCTCGTAGTCGCTCTCCACATCCTCCCACGGCTGCGGCTTGGCGAGCAGCCGGGACACCAGGTCCGTACCGCTGCTCTCTGTCCTTCTGCCCACCGCGGGGCCAGCCTCCCTGCCCCGGTAACCGTCCACCGCCAAAGTTGGCATCGTGGAGCAGTAGCCCACGCAGGAGTACAGCATGTACACCCAGATGAAAAACATGATGCTGAGCAGGACTAGTTTCTTCTTCACGAGGCTGGAGCACAGGGCATTCAGGCTGAGACACACCGGCCTATATTCCATAAGCCTCTCGGGTGAAAATCATATCCCAGCGGCGCATATTGCCCAAGTCAATCCCGGTGGCACCACGGCGACCCGCGCGCAATTACGCACATGCTCTCCTGAAACAGACGAATAGATAAATAAGCACCACTAACGCACGTGGGACCTGAGGACGCGGTAGATCCAGGGATGGAGACGCATCGAGGAGATCTTCAGCGGGGCTGTGGAGGTGACGCGGGGGAAGCTGCGACCGACGCGCCGCTGCTGCTGCGCTGCTCCGGGATCATCTCAGGTTCGTTAGAGCCGCTGATGGAGATCCAGCCTTTATACGGGGAGGGAGGGAGAGTGACAGCAGCGGCGGCCAATTGCACCGCGAGAATGGTGCACGAGCGGCTGAGTGTTGGGAGGTAAGGGCCAATCAGAGGGAGGTGTGGGGGCGGGGCCCGGCTGTGGGAGCGTGGAAGAGGCGCGTGCGACTGGAAGTTTGGAAAAGTTTCTTATTGGACGTAAAAAGCAACAAAGTGAAGTTTTACGCGTTTGGATGATTCGGTTTAATTTAGACCGAGTTCAGGTTTTAGTGCGAAGTTATTCTGACGCGTTTCTGCTCAATAGGACAAACTTTTAATTAATTAACAAAACAAACTAATAAATAATAAACTATCACATGAAAACATGTCGGAAGAATTTAAATAATTTCTCCACAGACACACGTTCATCACGAGTTTGTCTCTTTTACGTGTTAAAACAAAGTTTGAGTTTTTACTTTTTACACTGAAGCGAAGGTCACGACTCTCACTTTTATAATTAAACATTCAAACGAGTCAAAGCAAAGTCAGACAGATGATTCATTAATTAATGTTAATTGTGTAATTACTTAATTAATTTATAATCATTTAATTTACTGTTTATATTCACCCTGTCGGCTGGAAAATCGACTGGAGAAACAGCAACAGGCCTAAATAATAATAATAATAATAACAATAATAATAACAACAATAATAATACTAGTTTGCAACTGTGAGACGGTTTATAACGTATTTATTTATTTAGATTCACATTACATTTAGTCTTACTTGATTCTGTTTCTAATTATTATTATAATTATTATTATAAACAATTAAAGTCACTTTACATATGAGTCTTCTTCTGTTTCTCGGCGCTGAAATAAATGAAAGTGTTCTGGTGTAAAAGTGTAAAGTTGAAATCCCTTCGCCAGCAAGTCATAATCCATTTCCGTGCTCGCGTGGATCTCGAATTTATGTCAAATTGAATAAGAACAAACTAAAAGTGTAACCCTGAACAAACTGTCGTGGTTTTATAGTTTGTTTTATTGTTGTTTTATTTGTGATATACAAGTGTCGTGATTCTAAACTCGAAGAAGTTCTGCAGCAAATAAGCTTTAATTATTATTTTAATTATTAATAAGCTGGTGATTAATTTGTATTCTTCCTAAAACCGCTGAGGTTATTTCACATTGAAAATAACGACAGCAAATAGAATAGGATTAGGAGCTGGTGAATATTCAAACCTTCTCGTGTTTGGTCTCGTCATTCAGACTTAAACACGTTCAACTGTTTTCCAAAAGTCTGAGCACGAGTCCTGCGAAGCTCCGGAATAAGAGCAAGTGGGAAGATGTTGAAATGTATGAAGAAATAAATACAAAGCGAGTTTATTTTCATGGGAAACATGGAGATGACTCAACCTCGGGATCTTCTGAAAGGAAATAGATCCCCTGACGGAGAGAGTGTGTTCATGTTTGAGATGTGCACGCCATCCACTGGGACTGTGCACGAGCATGAACATGTAAAAAACCTGAACCTAAAACACTGAGTCCCATAGAGAAGCATGTTTTAAATCAGAGGTGTATATTCTTATATTTAATTTGAGACACACCAAATAAAGTTTTTTTTGTGTTGCTTGTGTCCCTCAAGTTTGTCTTTATCCGGTTTTCCCACCACAGAGTTTTTCTCCTGTTCTTCATCCTGCAGGAACCTCTGGGTGTTTTACTGGTGCTGCTGGTTTCCTCGTGTAGTTTGGGTTAAATGTTGCTTCAGGATTAAACTGCAGCTCTTTGGATCCTGTTCGGTAACAGCCGACCTCTGAGGAGAGGCCAGAGGTCATCCGTCATCCTGAGGTTTCACTGCCTAGGCTTCTTCTCTTTTTTGTCTGAAGACTCCTGGAATCTGATCTGTTCCTCACTTTTCTCTCCCCCCCACATGCATCTGATGTGTGCGGATATGAAAGCACATGGTGGAGGGGTGGTGGTGCTTGTGGGTGGGGGTCCTCCACTGCTCATTGCCGCTCAGGGACCCTCTCCCCTGTTTACAGATGCATATTTCCCCTCCTCACTTTTGTTGACTCTGGCTTGAAAAAAACTTCAGAGACTCAGAGACGGAGCAAATAACATCAATGATTTAATGGCTGATATCAGTGGGAAAGAGAGAAAGCTCCATGTGTCCGTGCACAGGGAACCAGAGAGAGCTCGTGAAATATTGTTGGCTCATGAAATAATAACACACTGAACTTTCTCAAGTTTTTCTTCACCCTGTGCGAGAGTTAATGCGATAAATTACATAAGTAAGTACATTAAATGACAGATTTTGTGTATTAGCTGATGAAGTAAATCATTAAAATACTTTCTTCTGCAGATACATATGTTCAAATACTCTAGATTTCCTCCGGAATACAAAGACTACAGAAAAAAATCCAGATTAATCTTATAAATATGCAGATGTTTATTTCAAAACTTAAATTGATTGATGCAAAAATGTTAATTGCTTAATGCAAGAGTTGGTTATGTCATTATTGCTGCAAACCAATTTCCCTATGAGCAACATCCAACCCAAGTTATGAATAGTAGTTGTTTTTAGGAGTTTTTGGATAATTCCTAAGTTTATAAACTTGTCCCCAAACTTTAACAGTCAACTTTGAATAATGAGAATTTCAAAAAGAATGAATTTACCTCCAGGAGAATAGAACCTCTTCAGATTGTGTCTTCATTCCAATTCAACAGACACACACCATCTCCAGTGACTTAACATAGTAATGTCGCAAACTCACAATATTATGGAGAAACACAACAGTTCTAACAACCAGCTTTGGCAACACTTGAGAAACTCTCTTTTAAAAAGAAGAATCCTCGAGGACCAGACTCAACAGTAGAAAACTCAGTTAACTCAAATACTTCATGTTCATATTTAAACTCCTTTAAAGACGGCAGCGGTTCCAGCTGCACGTGCAGAGGTGCAGATAGTGTGACATCATTGAGGATGGTGACATCATTCTACACAGGTTCGGTGCATGTGTGTGTTTCTTCTGCCCAACTGCAACAGGTGGCTGGACCTCCCCCCCCCCCCCCCCCCGACCCCTTCCAATCTGAATCGCCGTGTCCGGTCTGACTCTTTACGAGGATGTCGATCCGCTTCAGGTCTCCTGGCCTTGACTAAATCCCTCAGCCCTTTTTATGAGGGGAGGATGGCGGCGAGGGGAACGGGGGGGGGGGGGGGGGGGGCGCTTCTCTCTCTCAAGTCCGGCGATGCAAATGTAACCAAATACCAAAACTAGGGGTGAAGAGCGGAAGGGGAGCACATGGTGACTGACAGGTGCGGCGCTTATTGGACGGATGGCCGTTTGTGCACAAAGCGAAACACGACCACTAAAACTTTAAGTGAACTTTGATCTGGTTCAACAGCAACTAACAAGGTTTGTGTGTTTGATGTGATAGAGGCGCACACTTCAGGTACAGTGAACGAGTCAATGAGGACACAACACACAGAATCACAATCATCACTTGTTTATTGTTAAGAGATCGATTACCCTTTGTTTTTCCCACAGGAGGCAACTGCTCCCTTGGTTCTGGTGCCGGTGAACCGTGTTGACGTGAACCAAGTATCAGGGATCAAGTGAAAGTCAAATGATGATCAACACACATGTGGTGCAAAGATATAGCTGCTTCTGAACATGATTATATTTGCCCCTTTTATCTTAAATCAAGCATAAATCTTTTGGTTTCATGTCCATCTTCTTAAATTGCATTTCGACGGTGCATCTGCTGCCTGGATCCATAGGAGCAATTTTACGCTGTACAACACAGAGGAACTGTTGGGCCCCTACACAAATAAATACAGAATATACACGGTACACACATATTGAAATGATCACAAACTGGTGCAATGATTCAGTGTGTTTTTTTTCTGTAAATCCTGTTTTGATCACAATCATTCCTGATCTGCAGTGAGCACCACTGGCTGCCATCAAACAGGTCAAATAACGAGGTCACCATCCGGCCCCCGACTCGGCAGGAGGAGGGGTCAGAGAGCGACACCGAGGGAGCAGCTCAGTTCAGTCAGAGGCGTCGGGGGGGGGGTTAAAGGAGCTAGTTCTGCAGAGCGACGGGTAGAGCCGCGGGCGCCTCCTCCGGCTCCCTGCGAGGCTTCTTACTGGTGAACGCCAGCAGCAGCAGCATGGGCAGGTGCCACAGGCTGCAGAAGAACAACTTGCGGGCGCTGCTGCGGTCGCCCTCGCGGTAGAAGCGGAAGGCCAGGTAGCTGATGAACAGGTTGATGGGCAGGGAGATGAGCGGGAAGGTCCAGGTGGTGAGGTCCAGCACGGGGGCTAAGGTGGACAGGCCCACCAGAGCCAGGCTGTGGCGCAGGGCCACCCGCTTGCACATGCCGGGGTGGGTGACGGACATCATGCGGTAGCCGCCGCGGGAGTAGTCCTCCCTCAAGTTCCAGCTGAGGGCGTTGAAGTGGGGGAACTGCCAGCTGTACAGGAAGCCACCCAGCAACAAAGCACCTGGAGGGGGGGGGATAAAAGGAGGAGGAAAGGGGAGAGGATTAATGAAGCAGAGTCTGAGGGAGTCCAGCTAATGTGCCGCTTCTTTAATTCATACTCAGCTGCCAAACATTACCCCGAGTGCTGAAATGTGTTGCAATGTCTGGATAAAAGTTCCTGTTATTAATCTCTCAATAAAATAAAAGACAGAGAACTTTAACTTTTATGTATTCAAACCACAAAAATAACCACTTTGCAGAACTTTGTTTTTATTCCCCCCCCAAAAATACTGTATTTAGCATTTTTATTTAAAGTGCTTTGGCTTTTTCTGAAAACAAGTTTTATTTCACCCAGTGGGAGACATCAACACTGTGCTCTATTTTGAAAAGGAAAAACAAGTGTTTCAAAATAATACTCTGAGAGCCAGAAATGTCACCTTCATGTATAATCTCATATTTAAAACAGCTATTTAATGAATGATTTGAAACAAACTTTAACTCATGGAAATTCTAAAACTTGATGGACGCCACCACACCTCCCCAAAAGTGGGGCCAAAGCATGTTGATCGCCCCCCGGTGGCTGGCTGCAGTATAGATCATAAACCCCACCTCCCCCATGTTAGTGGATGGCACATGGACCAAACTAAAAAGTCACGTTACATATAGTTTACTCAAAGATGGATTCTGATTGCATTTTGGGTTTAATTTGATATTTGATGATGTTAGCTTGTCCGTTATAACCATTACTGGTGGTTAGCGTTGGGTTATTGCATTAGTGAATTTTCAGTATTGTCCTTCTGGTCCTTGTCCTTGTGCACCGTATCATTCAAATTCTCTCATTCTCTTTCTCTCTCTCCTCCGCTGACTGTGGCGTTAATCATTTGATAACATGCAGCTCATTCAAAGGCTGAGCCTCGGTGCAGACTAGATTGTGGCTTTAATGAAGAAGACCAGTTGCTATGGAATTAGTGGCTCTCCTGTAAACACAGTGATGGAATGGAATAAAAGTATTTTAATTTAAAGATGAAAAGCCAGTCAACTCAATAAACATGATGTTGAATGAGGCCACTAACATACATATTAAGTTGAGCGAGTGCTCCTCTGGGAAATGGCAGCAACATGAGAGAACACATTTCATACAGTTGCCATAACAGAAAACTTGAATGTGTGTAACCAACAAGCTGAACAAGTCTCCGTCTCTGCACTTAACTGAACATTTGTCTGGCAGATGCTTTTGTGCAAAGCCACTTAAGAGTAAGTGCCGTCAAACTCTGCAGGAACAAGGACAACTAACAACACAACAGGGATCCTGGGTGTAAACAAAACTTTGTGTGTCGTGTGATATCCAGTCTGGTTTGACACGTCCCAGTGAAGAACAACAATTCAAACTGAGCAGGGAGACAGTGACGTGAGAGAACAAGGGCGGCAGCAATTATTACTGCGGTTCATTTTCTCCATTAATTGTTTAATGGTAACTTTTTTTAAGTATTTGCTTAAAAATACATGAATATACTCAATGTCCTATTATATAAGAAAAATAAGTTGTCACAATATTCTCCTTTGAGAAGCTACAACCTGTTAGACCAAAACGAAAGCAGCGACTGACTCGGGACTCGACAGGTTTGGTTTGGAGGCTCCAGCCCATGCTCTACTCATTCCATTTGAATGTTGGCAGTTTGTTCTAATCGTCCATTTGGTTTTATTGAATTTATAAATACTTTGAAAAGCCCGACTTCACTTTTTCATAGTCCTGAGTGGTGTTTTATTTCAAAGTGCTTGTTTCATCTCAAGTGCACGAGCCAGAGATGTTTAATTTACAATGATGTAAAGCAGAGAAAAGCAGCAAATCCACCCGTTTGGTTTCTTTGCTTCATAAATGACTTCAATGTGTTGACAATGCTTCAGTGGCAGCATCTATGTGTGGTCGTACCTGGACTGAGACAACCCGTGGCAGCCGTCCAGCCCATGACGGGAGGAATGGCGCCCACCACCGCTCCCACCCAGGTGTTGACGATGCTGAGCCTCTTGAGAGGAGTGTAGCAGCAGGTGTAGAGGAAGATGTTGAGGGCGCCCAGGAAGCCAGTTAACGGGTTCACCACCAGCGTGAGCAGAGCGACTCCGGGGATCCCACAGGCGAGAGCAAAGGACACGGCGTGGAGCGGACTGATGGGAGACAGAGGCAGACAGGATATGATAATCAGCTCAATCAGCACAGAAACAATCCAATATTTACAAAAGCAAGTTTATGAGATGAGAATCTGATGTTTTTTTTTCCATATATATACAGGTTACAGTACACAGAATACAGGCAGGGACAAAAGCCTCTGATTTCCAAAGGAACTACGGAATGATGAACGTCTGTGGGCTTGTGCAGGCACCAGATAGTCGAACCTGTTCACACACACAGACACACAAACACACTCAGGCCACACACTGACAGTGAGCCGCCGTGCATGGCTGGATCTCAAAACGGGAGGCTTAGAGGAAGCTCATCTGATAAGAGTTTGTCGGGGATAAAAGTAGCCCAGCGAGATGAATAGCATGTGCACACACCAGAGATCAAACCTCGCCGAAGAAAACCGCTGTGGCTCAGGCTTTTACCCCGGATGAAGATTTCCTCCTCCTCCTCCTCCCCTCATCTTTTATTGAAAGCAGGGATGGTAGGGTCTGGTTCAAATTCACCAGTAAATGCTCCATAAATTAAAGAGAGGGCAGATTAAAATCTTGACCGAACGCAGGCCTTTTTCTTCAAAAAGCAAACAGGGCTTTTATTTTGGTGGCGCGGCCCGAGCAGAGAGATTGCTGCATTAATGTGATTAGTGGTGTTATGTCTGTTTTATGTGGGCTGAGGTGGGGCCGTGCAGGCTGGCTATGGGCTGTTGACAGTCTGGCTGTGGGCTGGCTCAGCGGGGGGGGGGGGGGTTGTGTCACATGGCCTGAGGTGGGTGTACTGTCCTCTGCTTGCGGACGCAGCCGCAGTCATAACCTCAGGTGGGTAAAGTCAACACAGAACGCCAGCGATGTCGGCAGCTGTTTAGAAAACAATCAAAGACTCGGATCCAAATGTGAGACGTGAGGGATTTGAACCATTAGCTTAAAGAAACCGGATGAATCCACTTAAAACTGTTAAATAATCAAGAGGTAAAAGAGGACGAGGTGAAGAAACTACAGAGAACTAACTCTTCTGGACTTTACTAAGCCAGGCCTACATCACGCTGCCTTTAGGGACTAATGTAAAACTTATTAAGATTATAGAAACCTGAAAATACTAGACCTGATAAACAGAACTGATATCTCCCAAAATACAAATCATTTGTTTTTGACTAGTAACACAAACAGCAACATGATCCATCTAGAAAATGTTTTCCATTGCTTAGTGTTTGCAGCAATTTGTCAGGAAACTCTAGACAAAGAAACTCAAGTTCCAGACCTGAAGGTGAGTTAATGCATTTGCACTAAGAGCTGGATAATTAAATACTTATTCACAGCATGCTGCAATGTTTCATTGTTTGCTCTCCATTTTCAGCCATTAAAAACATAATTTCTCCTGGTTAAATGATTCAGACGATTGCAGTCCTAAAAATCCAACGCATTAAAGTTGTTTTTTCATTCTATCTTCGTGAAAGAAGACAAAAGGTTAATAAACACAGATAGTTCATGAGAACACAACACGTATCCCTTTATCTCCAAACTGACTCACTAACCGTTCCAGACTAAATGACCTGAGCCAACAAGGTCAACAGTCGTGACTCAGGATTTGTGTGTCACTCTGTCTGTCTTTAAAGAAAATGTATCTTCTGTGTTTCCTTCCTTTACGAATCTGAAAGCTATTTAGCATCCACCACATGTGGAAGCTTCAAACTCTGCAAAAAAACCACAACTGAGGATGGGGAAACTGTACTTCACATTTTTTACAGAAGAGCAATAAAAGGTGGGGAAACACTATTGTAGTCTCGACATAAAACCGAGAAGCTATTTCAGATGCTGCTGCAACACACTGGGCAGACAGACTCCGGCCCGGGGAGGCAGATGTAGTGGAGGAACATCGTTTGGCTCATAAAAAGCCCCGTCCTGAAAACAACATGGAAAATGTGTAAAATACGTCCGTCTGACGGATTGTTTGACAGGCCGGTCCAGCCTCCCATCTGCTCGCCGACTCTACTCTACATGTGTGAGAGAGGGAAGGAGACAGGGCGAGAGATACAGAGTCTCCGTGTGTCTCGCAGACGTACAGACGCACACCTCCTTTTGTCAGCGACACACTAAAAGCCGGGGAGAAGAGGCTGTGTTTAGACAGAGAGAGAACATCTTCAATTACCAGCTCAGCAGCAGGAGAGGCCACGTTTAAACAGCATGTCAGGGGAACAGCCCTGAACCTGGGATGAGTTAGCTGCTATGACACTGACAAAGTGCTCAGTCATAGAGTGGCTATTAGCAGACAAGGCGGGTGTTTAGCATCCTGCTGGTTGCATTTGAGATAATTAGTTGTTATTATCTTCTGATTAAAAACGAAAGAGGAGATGTGGAGCTTTTTCCTGTAAGAGAAGTAAAACAACCACATTTGGTTCATGAATCATTAAATATCCGTCTTCTGTTGATCAGCTGGAGTTTTACAAAGATTTGTATCGACATGGTGATGAAGGCAGTTCATCGAGTACCAACACAGATCTAATCTTTCATCTAAATACTGGAGGTAACAAAGCGAATGGTGCTCAAGTAACCTCAACCTCCTCCCCCCATCTCCTCCTCCTCCTCCTCCCCAGCCTGGTCACAAGCTCACATTACATCTTACAGGTGTAACACAGAGGGACATCACTTCTGCCATGTATTTCAGTTATTGGCAGCTACATCCTTGTCTTCCAGTGTCATAATGACTCAAGAACAAAAGCTGCAACATGTATGCAAAAGTAAGACGAAGACTCAGCAGATCTGAAGGAGTACACAGCAGATCAAAAATTTTGGATTGAGCCAGGCAGCAGTGACAGAAATGGTGATTTGTTATAGTATGAATTCAGTTTGCTAGTGTTGTTTGCTCGTCTGCACTGAGCTGAATTTCAAAACATGCTGAGCTCTTTCTGTGTCTCTCACACTCTCCAGTCCTTTTTCACGCTCTCTTTTTTCAGCAATAAAACAGTACAGATGGGGCTGCTACGCGAAATAGTTGACACACAACATCATGGGAAAAATGCTGTTAAATAAGCACAAGAGAGAGAACGCTGTACCTGATCTGTCCTCTGACGAGTGGGCGGTTCTTCGTGCGGTTCATGTTGGAGTCAAACGGCACCTCAAAGTACTGGAGACACACAGGAACACACAAAAGGTCAAATGCTACTCCAGACATGAGACACATTCAGACAAGAGAAGGGAGGAAACGCACTCAGTCTCTTCTCATTACCACACATCACATTATGTTTAATACAGCAGTGAAAACTCAGCACATTGTGGTTTAAAACCAGGAACCAGTAACCAAGGTACGTCTGTCCTTCCTTTTTCAGATGACTTAATCCTCCATTCATTCCCTTTAGTCTTTTAAATCACTCTTTTGAAAAAAGCAGCCATTATGACACATCACACATCTTCTCTCTGCCTCCTTGCTCTCTGTTGTTAGCACAGACTTGTTCAGTCAGCTTGGTAAGAGCTGGATAAACTGTACAGGGGCAAAGCAAAGATGGAAGACTTCCACTGATTCCGCCTCTGTGAGTTTTTCACTGCCACATGTGGAGAGTAACAACGGAAGAGGAGCCAGTCGCTCGCCCCACCACTCGGGAGAGGAAGTGGACTGGAGGTGGAAGGTGGAGGCGGCAGCAGCGGCGAGCTGTTGGGCGGGAGGTGGCGCTGGTGGCGGGGTGTTCTGGGATACAACTATGTGAAAAACTACTTATACTCCTGTTTTATGATCTGTTCTGGAGGAGTATGCTTCAAAGTGCTCCCATGAGATTGGCAATGTGTGACTTAAATGCAAACACATGGGGCGCCTATATGCAGGAACTGGCTAATCTCCCTCTCCCCTCTTTGTGTGTTGAGTGTGTGTTAGCGACCGAAAGTGTGTGCATTTGCCTGCCTGCATAAGAGCCTTCGACTAATGAAGAAAACAGATAAAGCTCTTAAGGCTTCAGAATATCAAGATCCATCTCTTCTGATATATGGTTCACATAAAATGTCTAATAAACAGATAATCCACTTTTCTCTCCTTAAAGCCCAGGCCTCAGAGTTACTGCACTTATGACACTGGACATTATTAGGAAAGCCCCTGGTGGAAGGCACTGCATTTCATATTATATAGATTTATTTTTTATTTTGAAGAGCATTAGGAGAGTGGGCTGCTCAGAGTCACCTGACTGGCTGATTCCATGTCTTTCTAAAGTCCAACCTTGACACTCCGTCCAGGTCGAATGTGTTCTTGGTCGTTGTGTTGTATTTCACCGTGGTTTGCATGAGCTGTTATTGCCCGTTCTCAGGATTTCATTTCAGGCGAGAAATGATCACATTTCAAATGACATTTAGTCAAAGAGCAATTGCCGTCCTCTTTTACATTATTTTGAGGACAAAATTAGCATAAGTAATAAAAGAAACGGAGCCTTTCATGGTGGTGCCGGCCACACATTATAAAGTAGGTAAATATATCTCATTTGGCTCCTGTTCCTGCTGAAGTTGCAGCACTAAATCTCCTCAACCAACCAAAGACATTTAAAATAGCGGTGGAATAAGCTCTTCCCATGCTCCAAAGAAAATCTCCTGCTTCCTTTTTCAATCTTGGCTTCGTGGAGTTGTCATGGAGCACTAGCTGGCGGAGTGGACTGGGCGAGGGCAGAGCGCAGCTGTGTATGCGGCTGTGGGACCCCAAGGCCCCGACTGAGGTGTTAATTCTATTTCCTGGGTCAGGAAATGCGTCAGGAGGTCAGGGGCCGCATGAGAGAGAAATGCACTCTGTGGCCAGAGCGCTGCTGAAACAGGGCGCAGGCGGGCCGAGGGCCAAGCTCGCTGCAACTCGGCTCACATAAAACGGATCCACTCGGTTTCCAAGAACATCATTCCACATGTGAGAGAAAAAGGACCTCTGCATTGTGCCCCTACAGGATTAGAAGCCACCTGCACCATGTGCCAGAACAAAGAGGAGAGAGACAAGTATCTCAAAACATAAGATCCACAACACGGCCATTGTTTGGGTGAACCTGTCGTCAGTGTGTATGGATGGTTTGATGTGAACGTCCAAGTCACTCAGTCCTTCTCACTGTGTTCCCTGCCCTGTCTGTTCAGTTTGTCACATTCTGCTCGCGTTCCTCCGTCTCAGCCTTTTAAGTCGGAGCGCCTCATCTGGTTCACATCAGCCCTTGTCATTATTTTCGCCCCATGTGTTACAGTGATGGCATTTAAATAATTGGGCCGTTTGTGTGCGTGCACGCCTGCTGCTACAGGTAGGTCCCGGGTTCAGAGTGGATCTGTTTAAAGTTGATGAGTTTCACAGGTCGTCACCTTCACTGACTTTAAGTCATTTGACTGTGAAAATTAGTTACAGAGCATTTGGTGGATGTTTGGCAATACAATCAATCTCCAGCAGGGAAACTTGACCAGTATTCAACAGTAGTTTATATATATATTGTCAATAAATACCGATAAGTGTTTGATTAAATTGTGATTAACAAACTGGATAGGGAATGATTTAATATTATTAATAAGTGACCCGATTACTATCAATAGGCAAATATATATAGTATTTACACTGTGTAATAGAAATACTATATTTCCAATAAAAAAAAATTAAACAAAGAAACAAAATTAGACAAGATGGCAAAAATGTCTCTTTACTCTCGTATTTTGAATAACAAATCCCATTAAATTGTGAATATAACTTAATAGTTTATGTCCGACAGCTGAACAACTCTACATTAATAACATAGCCTCTAATACAGCTTTGATCTAGGCTTTGATATTTTGAATATTATTGGTAAAAAGAGAGATAGGCCGGGAGCGTCAGTGGGGCTGGTTGTGGAAGAGGGATCAGACATGATTTCAACAGCCTTCATCTTCAGCATGAACAACACAATGAATGTGCACAATGTTCATGAAATAGAGGCAAACAGACTTTTGTTCCTGATATATTTGGCCGCTCGCATCACTGACACAATGACAGCCTATTGAAACTGCAGGCTGTAGTGTTTGTAGAGCCGAGTGTGGCACTTTTCAAAAGGTGGCGTGCAAACAAAGCTTTGAAAATGGATCGTGCTTCAGATCCATTAAGAAACGGCCTGGAACAATACCAATCCCAGTCCTATGGATCAGCTCTGGATATACACAGAGAGGTTGGATAGAATGAAACCGGAAGTTATGGCTGCTGCTCTCAATTAAAGACAGAAACACACACACACACACAAACCCCATAACCATAGGGGCAATTATCTGCCAGATGATGAGGGCTAAAAACAGGCAAGACCAAAGTGTGAAGCAAGGAGGTGGGAGTGTTTAGTTGCCAGATCCTCCGAGCTATCAAAGACAGAGCGTGATCCAGTGCCAACCACAAGGGCTCAATTGATAACAGGCTGCAGGGAGCCATTTCCTATTCTCCAGTTGAAGCTAAAGAGGATAACTTGGCTTGTATCCTGGTTTGATTTATAGTGATGCTTACCAATAAAATGTACCTGTAAATAAACAATCATTTAGTAGGACTTTAGGCGTACATTTTGGCAATGTGTGTAATTTAAAATCT
Source organism: Platichthys flesus (assembly GCF_949316205.1). NCBI lineage: Eukaryota > Metazoa > Chordata > Actinopteri > Pleuronectiformes > Pleuronectidae > Platichthys > Platichthys flesus. The sequence continues at coordinate 17,421,076 of NC_084964.1, read as the reverse complement.
GTGTCCTCCTTTAGTGCTTGTGCCTGACAGAGCCCTCACGATAAGCACACCTCCTATCAGCCAGGAAAAACAACAACGGGAAGTGAGGTGAAGGTCGGAGAGGAGCGATGCAGCAACTACTACACACTGTGCGTTCACTGTGTTTACTCGAGAGGCAAGAGTGTGCCTCGACACAGGCAGAGGAATACACACGGCCGAGCAGCTGGATGGCTTTGGCTCACAGGAACATCAGCTGGCCTAAACACTGCGTCTCTCTCACTCCGCCGAGGGAAACCCAGGTGCGCTGGCTGAACTGCCAAAATACGACCGAGTCATCACTTGTCGGCTCGTCAACTGTTTGCACACAGCGAGCAGAGTGGCAGACTCAGACTTCCACGGGGGTGGGTGGGGGGGGTGGTGCTCCGACGCATGCGAAGCCAAGTCTACTTGAAAAAAAGCTCGAGAGCTCTCAAAGCCCCCTTCAACTCCAACTGTGAAGAGTCTCTGATCAGCCACTTGACAAACAAGCAGGCGCAGATTTACATAGATTAAGCCGTCCTATGAAGTCAAGTCGATGGTTCAGGCAGACGTTCACAGCGTTTTGAAGTCTAATGAAAGAAAAGAAATGGAGCAAAACAGACAACGCGTGCAACCTGACTAGTCATAACACCAAAAAAAACCGCTGGTAGAGCAGATCAACGTTATTTCAAGGTGTTTGTGCGATGGAAGTTGGGCGGCTGTTTGAACTACAAAAATGCTAGTGATGTCTCTTAAGTCAAATGAGTAGTTTTGGAGTTATGTGAGCAATGCTGTGACTTTCCACCAGTTCCCTGAAAAACCTGTTTAACACATGCAAAGTACTTTTATTACAGTGTAAGAATGAACCTGAATAGATGGAAGAGATGATTAAAAACAGCAAGTAGATTAACTTCGATAAGATAAACATGGGATAATCTGCAGAGGTCATCAAAAACTGTGCTAATAATTTGTAGCTCCCCAAAAAGTGAAGCCATAGCTAACATCTGGTAGCTGGCCAGTAAAACCCAGCCTCCCCCATGTTAGCAGATTGGACATAAAGGTAAAATAAACATTTCTCAAAGATGGTTTCTGTTCTTCTTACATTGAGGAACATTAACTTTAAACGTGCGTTTGGTTTTTGTTACTTTATTCTACACAAGACTGATTTGCAATTGGGCGACCGCGCCACAATCACTACTGCACAGACTCTGAATTCTAAATGCAAACACAAGGTGGTAACATCTGTACCTGGGATGCTTAATTTACACTTAGTGGAAGGAAGGTAACACGCATTGTTCATCTTTTATAGTCAATCGTTAAAAACAGGAAGCGTGCCGCAGTAAGGGATGCGGAGTATGAACAGCTGGCAGTCGCTGTGGATTCTTGCCCTGTGTGATTCCTGTGCTGTGATGAAATGACAGGGGGATCAGCTGGTGTGATTAGACATGAAAAGCCAGGATTGTTTGCACTGCTGAATTCAAGCGGGTCGAAATCAAAGAAAACAGCACAAACTAAGATCAAAAAACCTCAGACCAGACATCTTTTCACAATTGACTCCACGCTGACTCACGCATGTGTACGTGATCATTACATTTTACTTCAGACCTTCAAAAAGAATGAAAGTAGCCAAGCTGAAACAACCACCACATCTTTGGTCTTCTAAAATTCCAGAACATCTCTATCCCGCTACTATATATTAAAGTCTCCCGTGGTTCCCTCCAGGCTGCAGTACTCCGCACGGCCAAAGAGCGGATCACGCCTCCCTTTCAGCTCGTGTGCTGAACCCACACCTCTCCTCCGTCTCTTTGTAGTGGGCTGTGTGGAGCTGCTGGCAGCGGTTCAGCTGGCACCGCCTCCCTCTTGATTAATGGCCCGAGAGTGAGACAGTGAAGCGCTAAACTGTCCTCATGTTAATCAGCCAATTAATGCCGCGCAGAGCCGCATTACCTCTGCCCTGCCGATAATCAGTCCCGTTGCCTGTGAAGATTTGGGAAAGCTCACCGCAATGCAGGAGCATGCTTCACTCTCACTGCCCGGCCCACAAACAGGGATTAAGTATGAAATGGAGAAAAACAAACCAAAAAAAAGCGAACGGTGGAGCATCACTCTTACATTTGGCTTTCTGTGTTTTTCTTCCAGCTCGGCCAATCAAAAGGAGGCTGATGGCAGCTGCTGCTTTACCTCCACAAAGAAAAGTTTCTGGTGCAAAACTTAAGATAAATGAGCGTTGTCTTTTTCTGTTCTGCACCAAAGGACCATCTTAAATCACTAATGCATGGGAGTCTGGTTGGGAATATGTGCCTTTTGTTTAAAAAGTGATGCCGCAGTTTATCACGCGTGCCTCGAGTGTCGTATCACATCACAGTTTTCATCGTTTAAGCTGCATTGTGACCGAGAAACAGTGCCTCCTAGTGTGTGGGAGGAATCAGGTTAAAAGCCAAGCTCTTGGTAGAAGGCAGAGAGGATGACTCATGGACAAGGACAACTTTCTCCTGAAGTTATCCGGAGGGGCTGTGAAGTGGGAACCAAAATGTCCGAGTAGGTTGCTCCTAACATTCTCCCGACAGAGTTTTTCCTGCCAGAATACCTCAGGAGGAAAAAGGTGCCATGCACGTAAAAGACACCAAGACTGGAGAGCTTTTGATGATAAGAACTGCTGTCAAAGTTAAAAGCTGTTAACAAAAACCAGGGGATTTATACATGATGTCCTGCCTCCTCTATGCTCTGCACAGGCAACACCCGTTGTCTGAGTGTTCCAGACATTTTCCTGCTGTTGTCAACGTGTCTGATCTGAACAATCTACGGCTGCGTTCTTCATATGTAAAGAACAATCTCCTTAGAATATTTAGACCCAATTTTTTCAAGTTCATGTCCATAAACAGCGTAAAAATGGATTTGATACAGGGTGTGTTTATTTTTATTGTTATAATTTTTTCCTTTGGGGAAATGGGTTTTAAATAATGATCCTAATTTCACAAAGTGGTTTGATATCATTTTCCAAAAACCCAGACATTGGGTCAAACTGGCTGACACGTTAATTTTCCTTCCACTGTAAACATCAACTGAGCAAACAAGACAAATTCCTTTGTTGGAGAGCTGGCCGACCATATCTCCAGTCTCGGCCTGATAAGTTAACGCTCTTACTAATGAGGGTACTTCCCTCCAGTTCCTGATCACCACGTACTGCGCAAACACGTAAGTGCTTTCTATTCAGCCTCGCATACTGTGGGAAAACCATATCAGTGAAATGTTCAACACATAGAACCAGCCTGTGTGTGTGGCCAATTGTTTTAAGAGAAATAAACAGTCCTTTCCGCCATCGGTTGGCATTTGCTAATAACTGTGAGGGTGCGACTGACATGACAAGCAGTTTGAAAGCCTCTCGTCAGTTTAGGTGCCGTTGAAAACGAGGCATGTGCATGTCGATGTGTATGTTTGAGGGAATGTGGGTGTTTAGATTCTTTGGTCCGCAGCTGTGTCTGACCACAAGGAGACTGGAATGAGTGTGTATGTATGTGTGTCAGCTTTAATACAACTCCGATAGGGCTGCTGCTGGAGATTTCTAAGAAATGTAGGCCGTGGACGTTGGAAGTGATAAGCAGCAGACGCTTATGAAGGCCCGCACTGTTCTCTCGAACATGACAGCAGCCATCAGCACCTCTGGAATATTTGTATTTGCAGCGGTGACCCAGAGCAAAATCCCCTCCTTCATCTCGGCAGGCTCCTTCAACAAGCCTTTCAAATCAAAATGAGGGCCCCAGAAGAGGACGGCAGGCCAGTGAGGTCTGGAGCTGTGTGCATCCAGTGTTTTACCCACTCACTCACAGCATTACCTTATAAAGAAATACAATTTCAATTCTGGAAGAAGGTCAACTACCTATTAATCAAATAATTCAAGCTGGTGGAGAACAACCGCTGTCTAAACAGCTTTACCCCAAGATGCTGATCATAATATGTACAGCAGAGACTAAAACAGACATTTTCAAAGTTTAAAACCAATGGCTTTCACAGGGTCATGTTTTCACCTCTTTCCACCAAACTGAAAAAAGGTGCAGTATGTTTAACAGAGGAACCCATTCAATTTTGTGTGAATCTGGATAAGAGAGTGTAACACAGTTCTATAGTACATGTTATCGGCTTTACATTGTTCTGTCAGGTTCTCCCACTCAAACATGTTCTGTAAACCGGACGTCTGATAACAGATGCAGCTCAAAGTGGAACAGGGCAGAGCTGTTTAGTTCAGGAACAGGGTAAAAAAATATAAAAAATAAGGAAAGCCGTCAAGCTTTCTTCCTATAATCTAATTCAAGAAATATTTTATGTCGATTTGGATTATATTTCCCATCTAAAAGATTGAAAAACATCCTAAAGAGATCCAACGTCACCTTCTTCTTGACCCAAATACAAAAAGACCAAGGGCACAGCGTTAATGTCGAGGGTCCTCTCTGATCTAACCTCAAGAAGAAAAAGAGGGTGAGATGATCTTCATTCAAACACCAACCCTATTCAACCAGTTGAATTTCGTATTATAAACTATAGAGTTGTGGTTTCCAGCCTGTAAACTCTGTTTAAAACATCTCATGTTGTGCTAACCCTCTCTTTTTAGTGTCATACTTGACGGGACACAGAATAAGTCTGAACAGTGTTTATATGGAGGCAGAACACTTGCTGACAAACCCAACACAAGGGAGCAGATGGTAAACAGTGGCAAAAAAGCAGCAGGGTAAATAATTTATCCACGAGGTTCAATCTCGTTTGCCGGAGCAAATGGGAGGAGACTGTAAGAAGAGGGTAACAAAGTTCCTGTCAGAGTCAGTCGTCCTCCGCCGCCGCCAGACCTTCGCCCCCGAGATCCATCCTTTTCCTCTGCCATATTCTCAGTATCCTCTCTCCTCACTCGCTATCCTCTCAAGTGGAAAAGCAACCAGTTAGCTCTTCGACGGGTTCCAGGAGTGAGCTGTCAACCATCTGTCCCCGCGAATGTAACATAAATTCTTTCTGTCAGGATGTGGCAAGTCACAGCTTCCAGTGTATCCGAACCTATCACAGTTCCTCCGTGATAGGTTCGCGAGGATTGGCACAAATAAAAAGAGCAACACTGCTTTGCATGAGATTATTGACAAAACACTCAAGCACAATGCTTACGTCTATCATCTAAATATATATGATGTGTCATTTTACAGGTTTATTTGTTATATAACAAAAAAATGGAGTGACACATTGAGAGAACAGCTCAACTGTATCACTGTATGTGCTTCAAGAGAGTATTATGTTTGCTTTACAGTATACTACATAAAAGCCTTGCACCTTAAACAAAGAGCCATTTGAACGTGGTTTAGTGCCATTAAAACTGTGGGATAGTGAAATTGGAGCCATTTCTTTTCCTCACCATCCCGTCTCTCCATAGGCAATTACTACAACAGAAGCACGGACAGAACTGCAAAAGCATGAGGACCCCCCACTCAACAGTGCGACAAGCACAGCTCAGACGGCAGAGATGTTTAATCCCCGAGATCTGGGTAAGTCAGACCAGTGGAACTCAACCTTTGAGTCGCTTCCCACCACTATAATCAGGCTTGTTTTGCCAAAGTCTTTGTAGCACCAGCTCATGTGGACATAGTTTTTGAATGATTGATTCCTATTCTAAAATATGTGACCTTATTATAAACATTAAGTGTTATTTTTCTCCACAACAATTTGGCGACCTCCAAACATTATCTACCGACCCCTGTGGGAGTCGGGAGCCCCAGGTTGAGAAAAAGTCACAAACCCACCAGTGTAACCACTGCACCCAGCTGTTTATCATTTTCAAATTGATCAAAGTTGTGTGGGTGTAAAATGAATGGGTCCACAGCCGTGGTTACTTCCTGCTACTTGAACGAGGGACTGCACAGTGACATTATTGTGTTCAGGGTGAAAACACACATGTGGGGCTTCGAGGTCTTTGTTGTGCGAGCGTGGCTGTTGTGTAGGAGGCAGATAACACCACAAGGAGTGAGTTGTGAGTCTTGCTGAATTGGGTCTAAAGCATCACACAAGGTCTCCTTTATATCACAGCCCAAAAATGTTTATGAGATGGAAAAATAAAATGCAGTTTACCTTCACCCAGTAATTTCGAGAATGTAAAAATAAAACAACGACACATGACTTAATGACAGAAGCCCCTTCAAAGCAGTGTCAAGTTATACAGCCTCACTTAAAGGGGATACGTCAGTTTTGTTTACGGGCTGACAATGCTGAGATGTTTCTGCTGGCCCCGGGCTTACAGGAGCCATGGTAATAACAGAAAACAGTTATTAAGACATCCAAGCATAAACACAGAAAGACAACAAAGTGAGGCTTTGCAATCCCTAAGAGATCCAGAAGCATTACCTTGTGTAAAGACGAGACACAAATAGGTACAGTTTAAGTCTGAAAATCTTTTAAACTAGCGGCAGTTTCTCCAGTTAAACCCGTGACAGGCGTGATCAGAACCAATCCAGCAGAATGATTTTCTCAGCCACAAGAAAGGAATGAGTGGTGGAGAAGAACAGGTGGAATCGACATGTGGACAGAGGACAAGTAATACTATACTCAACAAGTGAGACAAAGGCAGACTTACTTAAGTAGCGGCATCACTATAGATGTTGTAAGACACTAGAAAGCTTTATGTGATGTTAAAGAATCAGATCAGTTAGCAAGAGTCAATGCACAAAAGGAGGTAAATCAAAACCTTACAAAAATACTACAAAATCACCTCTAAGAGTATTAAAAAAATTCCCAAAGGTGTCTCCTAGCACAAACAAATAAGTTTTAAAATGTTATAACTGTCACGACAATAGAGCATTTAATGAGATGGTTATGAGCTTTTTCAACTGCTTGACATAAGCTGTGTTATAGCATTATGAAGGTCTTGATTGGCAGTTAAGTTTAAGGACCTATTGTCTGTTTGATAACTAGTGGAAAAGAAAACAAGATCCTTTCTTAAAGTTTTAAGATATAAGAGAGAAGCACAGAAAATGACTCAAACTACAGGAGGAGTTGGAGTCTACATATAACGCTCTGACTGTTCAACAGTGTGGCAGAAGGATTTCTGGGGATAAGTTTCAATGGACATAAACCACAATGAATACTTTATTTACGGTCTAGCAGGGTTTAGAAACCCATACTCCTGTAGAAAGACATTTGTTATGGCAAATAGACAACAAAACTGTAAAATTGTCCTCATGTGTCAATTTGCCTAAAGAAACGTGACCAGCTGACCACTTGAAATGCTAATCTGGTTTAATTAATCCAGCCACAAGCGAGATTTAAGATAATAAGTCCCTCATTCAGCAAATGAGCGGATGAAAAGCTTAATGAATAACCCTTGATCCTGCTAATCAGTTGAAAGTTTAAAACTCATGTATATCATAGAACTTTCCTCTAAACCCCAATGAGACAAACTTCATTTCAGGCCAAACAAGTAAATCAAGATGTTGTACCTATATTTTGAGAATATGATATACACCCAAAGCTCTGGAAAAGTCGTGGGCCTCGTTGGTAACCATTTTGCTTTCAGGCTATGATGCTCTTGCCCCCAAAGCTTCTCGGTTTGAATAAAATTAGCATGCAGTGTTGGCTCACAGGCATAAACAGGGCTGCTTTTGTTAATTATCCACGGATCTCAGTATTACAAAGAGTGTTCCTTACTTGCCTTTGGCCAAGTTACCTTCAGATAGAGGGTAGAACTTGCTTGAGTTCCATTAGAGAGAAAAAAAACTGTACAAGTTACACATATACATAAATGTGAGTTCTTAAAAACGTAGATACCCCTAAACAGATGTACTTTCCTGAAATGAAATTGAAGTATTTCTCTAAATCATCCCTGCATTAACATTCATTTCTCCACTTGTTCATTATTTAGCTTCTGTAAAACAAGCCCACATGTACAATTATCTCTTTACAGAGGCAGGCCCACCAAAAAACGTATAAAACAAGGTAACTATGATGTTTCAGCTCCACACATGACAGAGGTCTAGTTTTTTGTTGAAATTTGTTGTTCACCTCTCTGTCGCTGACTTTAATGTAATACAGTGCCACGAATCAAAACACAATGTGTGTTCATCTGACTATCGTTAGCCTCACAATAGACGTTCTGCGTTACTGCCCAGTCATTGCGTTTTTCTGTCATAATACTTTAACTTTCTTATTTTGTATAATGGGTCATTTTGAGCTGCTCAACTAAACAAAAAAACATTCGAGGCTGAGGCTTGGCAAAACACAGCGATATTACATCCACTGTATAGGCATGCAAACCTCTGGCACCACTCTGCTAATTTCAAACAGTGCAAAGGGCTGATGACTAACAGAGAGGGCCACTTCCAAGACGAGTAGGTCTTCAGCCACGCCGTCCGCAATCCACTTCAGCGTGACATTAGTCCCTGAGAGACGGTTTGTCCTCTAGACTGAGTGTCTCTGTTCACTGATACCTTCACGGTGAATCCTGGAGGGGCTGACGTGCTTCTTTTTAACTGGAAATGAACACTGAGAAGAAACTGGGAAAAAACTGTCTATGTTGGTGTTGTGGGTGTCTCAGATTCAGAGAAACACAGTCCTACCCTGTTGGCCATGTCTCTTACTTTTCACCTGCTGAAAACTCCAGCAACAACTAAAATGGCACCAAGTTGAGTTCATATATCGATCAATTTCTAACATCCCTTTTAAATTACACACCAAATACACCACGTTTGCTCCATTTTTTCCACCAAGTTTTGTGGGAAATCAACTAAATAGTTTTGTGTGATCATGGTGAAAAAATAACCAGGTAATCAGGTTTATGTAATAGCACTAACTCAGCTTGCATGAGTCTTTGCCCAATGCAGAGTGAGGTGTAGAAAGGTTCACTGGTGCCAGACAGAGAGGTGGGTGGTTTCAGCCTTCTGACTCAAGCTTCAACGGTGTCTGCATCTCGCCCTGTAGGTCACTGAAGCCCATAATCACAGTGTTTTGTGAAAAACTAAAGGCTAATCAGGGAGGTGTTGAGGAGGGGCCCCACCTGCCCATCAGTCAGTCATGTTCCTTCCCTCGGGTGAAGGCATCTCCATTGCGGTGAGGAGTGGTTGCCCAAACAAGCCATGACATTGAAAGCTTAGAGAGACACTTTGCGTGTGAGCAGAAGTCCATCTCTCCTGAGTGTGATCTTAACACAAAGATGAAGACGTGTTGTGGACACTGTGTTGTGTTACTCTGCTTTTGAAGTGAGGACACCCTGTACTTGTAAAGGCTTTAGTTTGGGATCAAAAGGAATATGTAGTTTAAGGGGAAATGTAATGTACATATTGTATTTTGAGCCAATACAAAAGATTTAGTGGTAACCATTAAAGATACCGCAAAATGTCAACGATTCTTGATGTCAATAGCATATATTTCTTTAATAGAGTAACCTGTCTTATATATGGAGTTTTAAAGACAAAGCTGTGGCTCATTGTATTATATATTTGACATTGCTTGATAAAACATATTGATGAATTCTGTGACCAATTATTAAAAGCAGATACTGAGAAAGAACTTTTTTTGCTGTGTTTTACCAGTATTTCTCTAAATGTACTTGACTAAGTACTTGAAGTTAATATTGTTCGTGACATACGATAATGAATAAAGGAGCCACTCAAGTTCAACACTGATGCAAGTCTTCTAAAAAGGCTGTATATTAAACACACATATACACACACACACACACACAAATTCATTATTATTAACATCCCAGTATTTAAGCCTGCCTGGCAACAGTGCTTGCCCTCGCTTCCCCACAGGCGTTATCTCTGGGGGGGTTCAATAGTTGGATTTACCCTTCATGACTTTATCAGAGGAAAGCATCTGTCTCCCATCTGAGGCTGCGAGAGACCTAGTTGTACAGTTTGAAACGGATTGGCACCCCCGTGGTTGACAGAGACAAAAGGCTTTAAAGAAATTAACTATTAAACAGGGCTGTCTGGTTAAATATTCATTTTAATCCTGCACCAAAGGAGAGATACCCATCGTGTCCTTTTCGTGCCATCTCGATGGGCAATTAAAAAAGGAATTTCCATCCCTTCATCTGCGCTCGCTACAGACAATCAAAACAAAAGTGAGACAACTATCAGTGTCAAAGATCAGCTCTGCCCTTTTTTGTTTTAACTAAGCTGCTGGAAAACAAGATCCCGAGAGCAGCATCTGCACAACGGGAGGGATCCCAGTCGAGTAAAATGGACCATCAGGCTTAGTTTCTAATATGTATGACCTTCAACTCAAAAAATTACCAACATGTCGTCCTTTGAAAAATCTAGCTGCCTGACAGTATCTTTGAAGCTTTCCACACAGGAAAAACAAATAGAGTACCCCCTCATTGGGGCCATTTTGAAAGACACCCACTGCAGTTCATCAAAAGGGATTCAATGATGGGGGGGTAATTTTCAATAAAAATAAACTGCACATAATAGACGGCAATGTCATCACGCAGGAGGTATTCTACGGTGCTCATTTGAACCCGTATCTTCTGTCGCTGCTTCTCAGCAGGCAGCAGATACAAATCCACTGGAAGGATTTCACCCTCTTTGAAGAGTGCACTGGTAAGAGGGGCTTCGGTGGCTGTGAGGTCCTGTTACAACTAATGATTCTCTCCAGAGGTACCATGCCCTGCGAGGTACCCCAAAGTACAACATGAGGAGCCCAATTCTGCAAAATTGCTTAGGCAGCCTTGACTGTGAAGGACCATCGAGTCTGCCGCCAACCCAGCACGAGAAGGACAACTACCGAAACAGAAATACAGACGTCATCGGCAAAGAGCAACATAATCACGGACGACCATCTTAGAACTAAGAGGAGTACACCAGATGTACACTGAAGAAAAGTACATGAATTAGAAACATTTAAAAATATCCACAGCAGAAAGAATCTCATAAAGAAATTAGTCCACACAAAGCTCACTGTATGTCTGGCTACCCGTGTTGTGACGTTAAAACCTTTACATAGAAACTACATGCTATCCTGTTGATTGTGGGTTTAATCATCATTTGGAGCTTTATATTACTGCGTGAACTCTTTGACTCAACATAAGTTTGTGAATTTGTCTGATTACTTTTTTTAGTTTCCAACGATAGTAGATTAAAGCACAGAGTCAGTTAATACACTTTCATTTCCAATTAGACGTGCCGCAGTCCAGAGCTAAAACAAGAAAATATGTCGCAGCCCTAATACTTTCTGACTGCAGTAATACAAACACAGTTATTCAACCAAGTGTGACTTTCACTTAGACCGGCCCATAAATTAGCATCACTAAAGTTAAAAAACACACAGATTTATGGAGAAAACTAGATACGCCTTAAGGGATAATTTAATATGTATAACAACATGAGGGAATTTCCAGTCTCGATTTAGATCCAAGTTCACATGGCAGCGAACCAATCTGACCTCCAAACACTTGGGTAAATATGATTAACAAGATGACTGCCACTGCAAACAACATAAAGACAGAGATCAGAGATAAAGACATCAGCTGCGAGAACAAGCCTGCATTGTACGAGCATGTGATTCAGACAGTAGACTGTGACGTCAGTGCAGTAAGAGTTGAAAGTATGTTCTTCAGCTAAGAGCAGAGAGTTTGAATACTACACTGTGTTGTCAGATTCAAAAAAAGAATAGTCAACTGCTACGAATTTGAATTGATCCTATTATTCTGCGGATCATCTGTACACAAGTTAAGAAACAATATGTCACAACTGGTTAATGACCTCCCGTCAAGAGGTTTATGATTGACCCTGGTTACCAGGAGATCTGGGATTTTAAAGAATCCTTTTAAACCAAAGTGTTTCTGCTTTTAAAAGGTTTAAAAGAAGAATATCAAACAAGTTATCGTCGTGTTCTGATAACACACGATTGGTCTGCATAACCTGTACCCATGTTTAGTCATGTACCTGTGCACTGGATGATCATGACCAGGATGAACTCAGAAGGAAACATGCAGGAGGGTAAATAATGCATGCCTGCACAGGACAGGAGAGAAGGGTGTAGCTCGGAGTGGAAGGGCAGGATGGGCTGGGGGCTTGTGGGGGCTCGCATCTGCGTGCCAGCCTCGAGACAGCTCACCACAGGAGATACTCAGACACAAAAGCTCGCTGTCACCGTCACGAGAATACAAATGACACGAGGCAGCCGCAAAAACAAAACAGCCCAAGAGTTCATCAGAACCAACACGCGAGCAGACATGGTGTGCCTTACACTACCAGCTGCTGTCAAAATAGCCGAGCGGTGCTTATTTGAGCGTAAAAGGCCACATCGGGTCTAGTTTGCACCGCAGGGGACCTCAGACTTCCCCGGGGTCTTTAAGGCTTCAGCCTTAAACTCTCATCTGACCCAATTATCCAATTAGTCGAAGTAGTGGCCAAACTGGAAGGTGATGACGGCTGGAACACCTGCAGAGGTTGTGCCTGGTGTGGGGCCCAGGGGGCATTGAGACCTGCACTTTTTTCATCTAATGCTACCTAGTTCAACTCTGTCCTGCAAGAACAGAGGGGACTCTGTTTTGAAACCTAGGGTATGGCCTTGACCAGGTTGAGCTATTTCCAGGTTCTCTACAGAGTAATACGTTTTACGCTTGAACACCTCTACACAGGCTTTTAAGGCTGGATGAGCAGCAGGATGGAGGCAGAAAAACAAACAACGAAGAAGCTCAAATGCTGTTGCCTTTCGATGCATGAGAGTCACTTGGACTGGGAGATGAAATAATCACATCCCTCAGCTGTTAGACTTGATTATCTTCTGGAGACAGCAAGACGGAGATGACAGCGTTATGGTTTTGGACTGTGGCGTGAAACTGGAGACGTTGACTTGCCATTGTTACGTGACTCCAAGTGCTTACATCTTTCCGACAGTTTCCTAAGTAGAGTAACATTTTGAAAAGAAACCACAAAGTTTCTGTTTGCCCTACGGGCGCTTCCCGATGGGACAAAGAGCAGCTTTGGCTTTTGACAGCTCCACTGATGGCCTGGCTGCCACTTTCAAGAGCCAAAGTATTTTTCACCCCCTCAAGACATTTTCCTCAAGGTAATTTGACAGTTGTGCGGTCTCCTGCTCGCACACTCCCTTTTAGATGCCGGGAATTATGGATTTGGGGAGGAGCGGCACAGTCCATAGGCAGTGATCTTCGTTTGTCAAGGATCTGTTAGATGTTTCATATAAAAAGACATCTAGCTTTGATCAAAACCAGCCACACTAATGCACCAGTTCTTTAAGATGAAAGGGAAGGGAAAACCCTGGGATCAGATCTGAAGGTCGGATGTTTTCCTTCACCATTCGACTTTTTTTACAGGATTATGAAAAACAAATGGATGAACAAAGTGTTAAGATCACACACACGCAGGTGAGGGTGTGTCTCTGACAGGAAAACCTGACAGACAATCCTGAATGTGTTAGTACTGCCACAGAGGCAGTGCAACAGGCAATTACTGGTCACACATGACAGCCCACGTCCTTCTGTGTGTGTAATTACACCAAGGAAAATGACATTCTTCTCCAAAACAAAGCAACACGAACAACTTCTCTAACATTGTATGTTTACAGACATATACTTTCCATACCAGACAAGCAGAGGCAGACAGGACAATACCAACAATACACAAGTTTACTTTGTTAATGGTGATGATCGTTTGACCTCTTTAATGAAAGAATGGAGCCCTCGCATGTCTTTGTCTTATAACTCACTTCAAAGTCAGCCTTGCTTGAAGACATGTGGCTAATTTGCCTGAAACAATACTCCCATCTCAAACTCTTGTCAATTACAGCCACGATGACACACAGCACGTACCCATAGAGACAGAGGGAACGAGGAAGCAGAATAGATCTGACTTATGTGAACGCTCGGGCTCGCATACCAGCTACTAGCCACAAAAAAGGAGTTCTTGGTCTCAGACGGCGTAAACGCTGATGACTTTCAGCCAAGGAGACACAAGGCCATTTGTGAAAACAAAGAGAAATGTTGAAGTGATATTCCATCAGGATCTCTTTTCTGTTCACTTAACATTTATCTGCAGAAACCATGTGAAGCATTCCCGAAAATACCATAAATCCTACCAAAGCAAACTTTAGCCACATGTATAATAAACTTTGAATCTTCATCTTTTCACTCACCCTCAAACTTGTCATTTTGCTTCTTTGATATCATCTGAGGGGTTTCATGACTCCACCCTACTTTTGTATAACTGTTATAAAGTGAAAATATAAAATTAAATATATTATCTTTGATTTGAACCAGCTTCATTTGTTATATTTTTTGCAAATTTCCATTGTGATTATGCATTATTTGTCTTAGAAAATGCTTTTCTTGAAATGCGGGGCCTCGTTACAAAAAGCCTGGAAAAGATTATCTTTTTCGAAGTGACAGAAGTCCTTGAATACACATTTTTCCTGCAGGTTTTCACACTTGTCTAATTGGGACAACATCTGCAGTGACCTTTGCCCACCTTTACTGTAGGTGTGTAACCACACCTGGATGGAGGAAACCAAGACAGAGGCACTGGCAGCCACATCACACTGTTTCTATGAAATATGAAGTTATGTCATACCCTAAGCTCGGGCTGAGTTAGCGGACAAAATGAAGAGTGACAGGCCTGATGTGAGGGTGAGCCCACAGATTAGGGAACACCCAGGGTTCGAACAGGGGCTGCCGCCTCTTACATCACTCAGCGCTCTGAACGCCTTGGAGCCTGAGTCGGGGCGACTCTCCTCAGCACGAGGAGAAGGGGACATTTTTCAAATACCTGAAGAATATTTACACACCTGCTCAGTGTGCAGCAGAGGAATCGGGGCAGAGCTCTGTTTAACGCCACAGACCAGTCCACACAATTTTAACTTGAGCACTGATTGACACTATTCAGGCCTGACAACAATAACAACATTGTGTAAACATTTGCACATGCGTATCCATAGAGACAACCCCCTGAGGTGAAGCACAGGGGGGGTGGGGGGGTTTGACTGCACCTACGTATATATGCAAGTTCAGATCCAGAATGATCGCTGTTTGAACAAACTATGCGTGGGCTGGTGAGGCACTTCAATGTTGTAAAACAAAAACACACAAAGTGCAGAACATGCCCGTTGATGGTAGGCTTGGGCAGCGGGTGGAGGGGCTGCCCCCGAGGCCAGGAACCTGCAGTATAATCATGATCGCTGCCAAATTACAGGCCAAAGACACAACTTAGAAGAGTTCAATCCACGGCTGAGGGAGAGGTCACCTATTATACTAATATTCTTAAGTCACAGAGCAAATTCCAGCGCACAATGTCAACACTAGACGGCAGAGGGAGGCCCTACTTATTCCAGGTATTTTAAGTGTGTAGTTGCTCGAGCTACCCTTTGTCTTTAGCTTCAAAAAAGGCTTTCAGCAGGGAAATAATAACAGTGTTACAGTTACTCAATGCATTTTTGAGCTGTGCAGCAAAATAGGAATGTTGAGTGGTTAAAAAATTGATGTGTTCTGGGACTCTTGGCCCTTTCTAGTGGGTGGGTGTGTCTGTCAACAAGAACGTTCATATTTGTAAAGCACGTCAACAAAAATCTGTTACACTGACATCGCGCCAGCTCTGTGACTAGTCGTTGTTACGCTCCTTCCAAAAGGAAATTGTTTTTTAATAATAAACAGATTTAAGGCCAGAAATATTTCAAGTGTTTACTGCAATTCTTGAAACAATTACACAGGCCGGGTGTTTAATATTTCTTGCCTTATGGCGTCTTTGTAGTTTGAGTCAATCAGCTGTTGTTAATCATACATTTATACAAAGTTGACAGTTTATTACATACACAGGGTTTATTATAATCCTGCTTCAATTACCATCTATGTGAAGCCTATTATGTTCCATCGTTGGTGACCTTGTGTTCGAGAGGTGCTGATATAAACACCATGATCGAATAGTGAGGGTTTTAATGACATTCATGACTGTGGTGAGCAACAAGCTAAAGGCCAAACACATACTAAGCCCTTGTTCTGAGGATAACTGACCTGGTTGATGGAGTTGGCAGTGCAAGAGGCCAAGCCCGTTCCCAGACAGGCCACGAAGAAGATGAATGGGTCAAACGGCACCGGAGCCATCGCATAGCCAGCTGCTGCAGTCGTAACCACCAAGCCTGGAACCATCAAGCAAGAATATTATAAAGGGAACGTAAAAGTATTAAAAATAGTAAAGAGCACCTTAAATTGCATGCTCTGTATGTAGAAGATTAATATAAGTGGCCTGTACAATACCTGTGAGTCTGATTTTGGCCAGTTTGGCATAGATATCCGGTAAGTCAGCCACATCCACCTTCACCTGCTTCCACTGTCTGTCCAGACGAGCCTCCCTCGCCTCCTCCGTCTCCACCTGGATATGTGGAGTCTCATCTGAAATCCCAGCTGTGCCGGACACTGAATCTTTCTGCGCAGCCACATCTGCTGCAGCTGGGTTTGCTTCAGGCTGCGTCTGACTGGTGGCATCCTCTACCTGTGGCACAGGGCCTGACACCACAGGAGCAATGGTTGGTATTCTCTCCACCTGCCTCTCAATGCTGTCATCGCTCTCATCCACAATGGTCAGGACCGGTGCCTGCTTCGGGATGGCACGTTGAAGAAGCTCAGTGTTGTTCTTTGCTACATACTGAAAGGAAAACAGGGGATAAATAACTGTTGTATTAACAACAAGCAACAGGTTATCTTTTCCTAAAATCTAAAAGCATTGAAATATTAAGACCAATTACGCTACCTGGCGTTTAAGGAAGCTGAGCTGCTGATAGGTCAACCACTTGGATGGATCTCTCCTGTGCAGCTGGATAAGGCCCCGGGCCGTCTGATCACATCGAGGGAGATGTTGAGCTAATTTCTGTTTCACACTAGCACCGATCAAACCTACAGGACACACAAGACAGGAAGAGTTGTTATCTGGGTCAATACTTTCATTTCAGTTCAATAAAAACATTAAATTGTGCTTGAAACAAAATAGAAACCAATGAAAACACTGATTCTTATGATGGTCCTGGCCCTTTCCAGATTAAAATTGTTATGACATGAAGGAAGCTTTTGAAACAGGCCCACTTTCTGTTCTCTTAAAATGACAGTATACATATAAAATGGGTTGATTCTCCTCTTGCACTGAATATTAGTGTCTTTATCTTTCCCCTTACACTAACACAAAGCTAACTCCTTGCATGTGAATACCTACTTGGCAATAAACTTCATTTTGATGATGATAACATGATAATAAAACATCTACACTGTTCCTATATCCTCTCTTTGGTTTTGTTGTGGTATAACAACATGGGGTTCCTGACTGTAATAAGCCTCAGTGAAGACACAGTGCAGATGTATGTCATGTTTTTATGGGGAGGGGGGTTGTGTGTTTTGTTTCTTTTCTGGTTTTGTGCTATGCTTTGATTGTTGTCTTGTTGACAACTGAGTTAAGTGGCTATAAAGTTCACAAATTACTTGACTATCAAACTTAACACACACCCATTGTAGTTTTCTATAGAACATTGATCTCAAAAAAGTGTTATACCACTAATTTTAATGAATATAATCTTCCTTGAGGTTATAATGTTCAACTTCTGATGACACTGTTAAGAGAAAGAGTTGATTTCACATTAACGGCCATCTCACTCAGTGCATTTTTCTACATCATGCTCGTATGATTACACATAAATCATGTACAGTAGTGAGGATACAATGATATGTCCCAGCAGGTCAATGCAGAGGAGGAAAACAACACCTTAGCATAGCGACAGCATCAATAACAACCTGGAATACTTTACTACATTAGTCTGAAGCTACTGTTCCTGCTGGTAGAAAACACAACGTGATTATAACACAGCTTCCAGGCTTGACGAAGTGAAACCCGGTGAGTAAACGAGTTGTTTCAGTATCTGCAGATGTGGCTGACTTCTGTTTAAGGTCACTGCCTCTTGCCAAACATCCCCGCCGGTTAGCCACATGCTAACCTAGCCTGCTAGCTTCCGCCTTTAGCTTTAGAGGCTGTTTCTTGCGAGCGAACATTTAAAACTTCTCGAAAAAGCAACGATGCGCCGGAGGAAGAAGCAGAAAACCCGCGGGTACCTGACAGCCGGCTACACGGCGTTTTATACATGTTCTCCGATCATTCAGCCGGCTCCCGTCCGGTCCCCTTCACATGCAGCGAGCCGCCATTTTGACCTCGTTGGGTAAGGGAGAAGCACTTCCGGGTTGTGAGCTGCAGGGACGCAGCAGCAGCACTAGGTAGTATCTGAAGTATCTGAAGTATTTGTGGTAGAATGTACACAGCAAAGTACACGGAGCTGCTCAACTACTGTGTTTGAGTGGTATTTTATTGTTCTGATACTTTCTACTTCATTCACAACATATGAACTTATCAAATGTGATGTTTTAGTCATAAAAAAAATTAGACGCTGTATTTATACACCACCTTGCATACATAACATGCAGCTCAAAGTCCTTGACAATAAAATCAAAGACATGAAATAAGATAGAACAATAACAACACATTAGCAATAAAATAAAGACGTATATAAAAGCATAAAACTAATAAAACGAATATAAAGATTTGATTATTTTGTGATATTTCTGTACTTCATGGAATTCCCCGTAAAGTCTTGAATTGGTCATTTTATTTTTAGCAAATTTAAAGAACTTTACTCAACAACTGTTGAGAAGTAATAATATTATAATTAGAGCTTTAAGAGTGCCTCTAAAATTACTTGTACTGTCTTTTATAGACTATGAATATGGGATTTAACTAGACACGGGTGGTAATACAGTATAAATGGGTTGTTTCACAGAGAGGCTTTCGTATAGAATGGAGCCATTGTTATTGTTAATATTAGTGACAGCTGAGTTTTTTTTTTCAAGTTTATAGTTTCAAGATGAAGCAATTTTTTTCGTCACCTGAAGAAGAACTTCAGTCTGCTCGGCTCAGACTCAACGTGAAACCTGACACACTCCCTCGTAACAAACACCAGTTGGAGTTTTATGTTTTGCGATGTCAGTTTGTCGTGGAGCCATAAATCTGAGCTGAAGATGGGTTTCATTTAATCCAAAATCGCTGTCTAATTCAACGTCTGGCCTCTTGCCTCCCGCCCTTGTGTGTCCTCTGACTCGCCCCGCTGTTTGGCACCGTAATTTATGTGTATGATCATCTTGTTGGCCCTGGCAGCCGCGGCCGACAAGATGGAACCCTTCTGATTAATACCCTCACCACTGGTTTCACTTTGCAGCCTGAGCTTATTCAAACAAAGACAATAAAACAGTATGATTGTCTGATTCAGTGTTTCATTTCCTTGAACAATAACATTTACTGACCCGGGAGGACGATTATTATGTTCGTCTGATTGGCGAGATCATGTTCAGCATATGAGAAAAACCCTCCATGTTGTTTATCTTCTAATTTTATTTAAGTGGAATTTAAATTTGCAGTCGTCACATGGTTGATTATTTGGTATTTACAGACAATCATATGACGTATGTTTAGTTTTCTTATGAATGGGCCTGATGCAAATATCCTTTGCAATCACAGTTGTTGTCAATGAACTCTAATTCCCGCTGCAACCTGAGCTGAGCATCCAATTCCCCTGATTCATCTCGGTCATTCTCCTCTACTGCCAGCGCCTCCTGCCCTGCCAAGATTACATGGTGTAATCTTCATGCACCATCAAGATGCAGCAGCTGATTAATGCCAACAATACACACAAGGCCATTGCGGATCCAGCACAACAGCACTTTTATTACAGGAGATAACCGTTATGTGCCGGTGTACACGATTTCATTCTGCGCTGACCCAGGTCAACCTCTATAGGTTGAGATGTAATGCTGAAATAGAAGGCTTATTGCCTGGTTTTACACTATAGTAAATATTTCTGGGGTAGTATAATACAATTGTTGTCTTCTGCATTCACTTCCTTTTCCTTCTATAGTTGCTGGGCAGGGTATAGCAATCTGCAGGCTACCACAACTGATGACTGACATCCTTGACACGGGCCTCGCATTCACAAACAGGCTCATTCATGAGCAGGCGGCCGCCCCCTCTTCCTCTAGACTGGAATGGAATAATATTTGTTTACTGCATCAAGGAATAGTTTATCCTCTGCCAATGAGTGTGAGTAGCTCAGGGTAATGAATTCGTAGGAGCAGCTCTCCACATTAGGCGCTCAACTCAGGCGAATATATCATTTGGTGTTTTATTTGTTACTGGTACATCTTTCATTTAAATGTGGAAAATAGAGATTATTTTGATGGAGTTTGATGGAATATCAAAAGGCATGTATATATTGTTGTTCTATATTGTTGTTTTCATATTGTTGTTTTATGTACAGTACACCAACCACACCAAGGCAGTTTCCTGTATGTGCAAATATACATGGCAATAAAAGGAATTCTGATTCTGATTCTGATTCTGATAAAGCTGCTTTCAGACAGGCACTGAGGTCTGAGCATTATCCTGTCAACGAAGATGTTAAACTTGGAAAGACGGGCTTCAGGAGGTTTTGTTGATAAGGGCCGAGGACGGTGTCAATGTTCTGTAAACAAAAATATCATGTCCCGCTCTAACCAAGCACCCTAACCTGAAATTAGACTATTTATGTTGGTTTGAATGCATTTCAATTTAATTTTCAATTTAATCTAATTTTTTAAACCCCAAACCAGACCGTAGACATTTATAGAGAAACCCAATAGTTTCGACATTTGACTTAGACACCACATCCAATTCCCCAGACTTTCTCTTGACTTCAAAACAGCTACTCTGACACTCTTCTTTTTTCTTGGATCTGGTAAGTTCTTCTTTCTAAAGTCAGGAAGCTCCACTTGTTTGGATAATTCCACATTTCACTCCATTGGATAAAAACAAAAGGCAAGCCTGCCTTTAAAGCTTTCTCTCCATAAGGTGGACTAAAGAGCAGGACCTGGGGGACAGATGGGCAGCGTGGAGTGGAATGGCTCCGGAACAATAGGAGGAGTTTGTGAGGCCTGTTCAACCCAGAGGGGTCTTTCAGGGGACCTTTACAGTTACTACCTCTGGTGGTGGTCTCCGTATGGGGGCCGTTTATCACGCTGCTTTCACTGCATCTTGAGAATTTGAAATGGCTGAAAACATCCTCTCCAGAGGGAAACAAAGACACAAAGGGAGTTGAGGCTTGTATTGTGTGAGAGTGATGACATGTAGTTTATCAGAGTAAAAGTAGGCTGATGTCAGCCGGAGAATACTCCACCTGGAGTAGTGTCTAGGTCCACAGTTATTGTATTTGGAGTACTAGTAAAATAGGGCTCAGAGAAAACAATGTCAAACTTTTAATATGTTTAGAGTGTGAATAGCTATAAGTAAATGAACTTGGAAAAAAAATAGCAACTTATCGACAACAACTTTCAAAAGACAGAATGAAGACAGTGGAAATGGGTTCATGTTTTTTTTATCCTTTCAACATAAATAATGTTCCTTTGTTATCTTAGCGAAATGTTTTCAAAATGCCACAATTCACATTCAAGGGAAGCAAAGAAAACTGCGTCTGAAGGGGAGAGCAGATGTCAGTGAGATTGGTGGATTAGGGTCTCTGGCTGTCTGGTTTACTGGGAGACTGGTGTGGCCGGAGGAAAACAGGTCTCTGAAGTCATTTCAAGGGTCCAGGAATTTACTCAGTTTTCTATTTAAAACACAGCTCCCTCGCACTTAGTGGTGAAAAGGTGACATGTTGAATCAATTGAAGGTAACATGGGCCCCAGGTTGTGTAAGCAAAGTGCTGAAGGGCCATTAATAGACAGTAATGAGAAAGGCCCCGTTACTCCCAGCAAACAGCCGGCCGCCCACATATGGCCCTCACAAAATGGCCAAATCATTTTTTATGCTAGTTTTACATGTCTCACACTGGGGAACACACTAAGCGCCTATAATGAGACACCCCCTCCCTGGAAGCCCCAGTAAATGGCCTAGTGAAATAACGGAGGCCTCCCAGGCCTGTCATCGCCCCAGTTCATCTGCTCTGATTTACAAGCACTGTCCCACAGGCTTTAGTGCCATCACTAATCCCACAGGGATGACCATCTGAATGGCAGTGGAGTCAGACCTCCTGAAAAAAACAGAAAGCGGCAGACAGTGCCACATAACTCCAAGCAGAAACAGATGCAGGGATCCTTCCCTGTTTATAATTGATTTTCAAGGGCAACATCTTGTTGTCAAAGGTTGTCTAACAAGCCCCTGCCTGGCGCCCTGTTGCTCGTCAACCACATGGCGTCTGATGGAGCAGCGGTCAACCACCACCCTACCCCCCACTGGGATGGCACCGCGCTGGAATACTGACATCACCAATGGAATTTCTGTGGGACAGACTCTTGTTCTTCCTCTAACGACATCTTTTTAAAGTTATTTTGAGTCTGTGAAGCATCCGAAGCCTCCAGAGAAGAGCTGCTGCTGTCCACAGCTGCTGGCCAAAGCTCGCCCTCTTTCCACGGAAAACAGGTATTCTCAGGCCCTATGGCCGCCAATGTTTATGTCTGAGATCACGGGTGTCTTTGTGGGCCTCTGAGGCTAAGCCTCTAATTGGCCATGGCTCATCAATCACACAGAGCAACCCCTTTCACCAAAAGTCTCATCCAAACAGCTCAGGGAAATGAGACCCGTGGAATGGACTCCATGCCTCCCAAAGGCCTGAAAGTAGGCTTTGAGAGGGAAAAGTGCTTTGAGAGAAGGACACACTTACTCCAAGTTTATGTCAACCAATGGATGCATCTCTCCTTTGTCTTTCCTCACATACTTACCCCAAACATTAAACCAAGAAGAAAATATAAATATATTGCAGTTTAGGATAAAATTCAGGAACCCATTCAATGTGCATCCAGCTTGAATCTCATTACTACAGGAAAACAGACAAACATCTGGCTTCACTTTGCTGTTCTCGCTTGAACTTGACCTCATTGTGATTTATTGAGCGGGTGAGAACAAGACAATTTCTTTCATTCAGCTTTACTGTCTCGGTTTGGCGGCGGTGCCTGGCAGGTGGGCGGAGAGCCATTACACGTGATGCTCAACAAGGTGCTACACTATGTTGGCTGAGAGTGTCAAGGACCGTAACCCAGAAACATTATCCAGACGGGGTCAGAGGGGTCAGGACAACTCCTCAGCAATTATTTGGTTTGGCTGAACTCTCAAAGTCCAGGACTTTTGGCCCCAGCATAATGCCCGAACCCACAAATTTGTCAAGAGGAATAAAGAAAAAGTCCACAGCTCATGCGGTTTGTGGGGTCACAGCAAAGTCTCCACAATTCCTCACATCCAGAGACATGCACAACACTCAATGTGTTTTTCCCATTAGTCCGGGTGTGTTATTTATTTATCCCTTCACTTCTCCTTTCCTTCATTTCTTCTAATACTTTTCATTCCTTTGGGTTTTTCCACAACACGTCGAGTTTCCTGATGTTGGTCCATGGGAAACCTCCGTGATCGACACTTTGCCCCATCGTGAACACAAATGCACCCAGTAAAAAGAGCTGAAGCCAGTCCACGTCCAATTCTCTTCAGTCTCCAAGAATAATCAGCTGTGTCATCCTCGCCATAAATCTGAGGGTATGGCAGTGGCTCCCGGCCCAGATGGGAATGGGCCTTGTTCTGTCGCTCTTGCCTCCACGCCATAAATCCACGGCCGCCTTCACAGGATCGGTTTCCTGCCTCGTGTGCATCTCCTAGCAGAGGAGCACACGGGAGGAGGTGAGGATATCGAGACCGTGGCCTCCCCAAGGAGTCAATATGCAAAATGTCTCTGCGTCCCTGCTGAACTAATGTTGTGTTTCGAGGCGTTTTTCTTCATCCAACCAGATGCAGATTTGCAGCTCAGTCCCAGTAGATAGAACTCTGTGAATCAATAAGAAAAATGTGCGTCTCTTAGGTAAACAATGCTGGAAACAAATCTTCAAAAGAACTGACCCGCTCGGAGAAGATGGAAAATATGAATGTGGGCTTGCCCCTCCCCCCTCTGGGAAACTGAACTATGGAAAACAAAAACCAGACAAAACTCTAAGGTGCTGTTTCTTCTGAATACACAAGATATATACAATTAAACTAAACCTCATCTTTAAACATCATAAAAGGTTTTACTTCATATATCCAGTAAAATCCAGCTGTATTGGGTCATTTCAAACACGTTATTACATTTTTTTTACATTTTTTATTAAAAGCTCATTTATTCCAGTCTCCCTGTCAAATAAACTGGCTTGAACCTTCAGCACATTTCACTTTGTCTCTGTGAAAAAAAGTGTTCACCTCCCAGTGGAAACCAGTGAGCTTTACACAGTCTCCAGGCCGGAGGAGGAACTTCCTGACTGCAGGTCACTGTGCATGGCTGGTTGTGTGACAGAGTCCTGGTAGCTGTGGTCTATGGGGATCTTAAAAAGGAGAATCATATGGAATAAGTCTGGATGCTGCTCTTGTCTGTGGATGACAAAGCTGTTCCACTCATTTCTGTGACCGTCGGGGGGGCTGTTTGTACTTTGCTGGTTGTTTCTCATCACCTCCACAAAACCCCCAAACAACCCCCAATACAGGGACACAGCATGGAGAGCATTACTAATTAACTTGGTGGCACTCTTCACTTGCAAAACAGCAGATGATTGAAATTAAATGAAACACAAATTACGTCTAAATTATAACAACCAACTATGTAATGCATTAGAAGGAGGGTAAACTATCTGTTTTGCAAAGATAGTAAATCCACGTTTGAATACTTCAGTAGATTTGGTTCCTGATTGCAAATTAAAGCCAGAACTCTCTCAATATCTCTGAAATTACCTCTGGAAAGTGCAGAAAGAAGAGTAAAGAAAGTAAGATTATAAACCTCAAAGCACATTCCATTGTTACAGCAGCCCTCCGACACTAAATCTCCCCCCCCCCCCCCTCCACCTTTTTTGGAAGGTGCCAGAATGACAAAGTGCAAAAGAAAAGCGTGGCGGCAGAAAACCAGGGAGCCCCATCAGTGCATGAATTTAATTAGCACTCCGATGGCTCCACATAATGAGGAAAAGGTGGATGTGTGAGAGACCTGCGTAATTCATTTTGCTTTTTCTCATTTAAAACGGCCCCGGCTCTTCCTCGCTACTCCTCTCAGTTTCCTGCCTGGTACATTTCACTGAGCTATGATCAATAATTTTCACCTGGAAGTTTTATCTACACCAGACAGAACAGGTGGTTTTTGAAATCAGCTTTGGAGTTGTCTTATCTCGTTCATACTAATTCTTATTCTCCTGTTGTAGTAAATGGCACCAGAGTCAAGACCCACAGTGGAATTCCTCTTATTAACAGCTCCTGGTGGCCAATAAAAAAAGACAAAAGTCCATTTCATGATTACACACTGATGTCATACTGATGTCTGCGCCGCTGGTGTAGTGGTATCATGCAAGATTCCCATTCTTGCGACCCGGGTTCGATTCCCGGGCGGTGCACTGATTTTTAGGAGAGACGGTGGTCTAGTGGCAGAAACTTGGACTATGGGCAGAGAAGGTCTCTGGTTTGACTCCACAGAGAGACAACAAAAAGACGAACCTGGATTGATCTGTCCAACAATCCAAGAATCTCCCTACCCTGTCTAGTGCCCCTGAGCAAGGCACCTTACTCCCCCAACATCTGCTCCCCGAGCGCCGTACATGGTCGCTCACTGCTCTGTGTGTCCTGCACCAAAAGGGTCAAAAGCAGAGATTACATTTCCCTACCTGCATGTGTTTGGGACTAATAAATGCATCTTAATCTAAATCTATACTTATATCACCAAATAAAATCAACAGTAGCAGATTTATATGAAATCACTTAGAAATGCAATAACTTCAAACAAAAACAAACGTGCGAATAACAGATTTCTTTATTTAATAATTAAATTCAACACTGACATGTATGTTTTATTAGGATCTGGGTTTCACTCGACCAGCATGAACCCATCTCTGTTCAACGAGGTAGAGCGGGCCATGCACTAACATGAAGGTCGGGGGTTCGATCCCCGGCCAGAAGACACTCCTGCCCAAGGAGAGTCAACGCTGGATTGCACCTGACGGCTGTTCCATCAGAATGTTAATGTAAGACTAGAAAGACAATGTCAATATTCCAGGTTCAAAAGCAAATATGTCTCAGCCAAAGAAATGTGACGTTTATGCTTTAGACAAGTTACAAATCTCACATGAACACAGGTTGTTTTTAGTCGTCCCCCTGAAAGTCAAAGATTGAAATCCTCAGAGACTCTATCAGCTGTCGTGTGTGAGTAGCTGTGGTCCGTCTCCCTGAAGGTCTTTGTCTTTCAAAAGACCTCTGGGTTCATTGACACGGCCTTAAAGCTTTCATGAGGCCGAATTCCTGAGTTTTCACAATAAAGTACCGATCGCCCGACGTTATGAGGAACACGTCTCCACACTAAGGATGTTTTACATGTGCTTTTTTTACTGCCGTGTGTTTTGTGTGAAAGTGCTTGTTTGTTGCATCTGAAGCGTAATGCCTGTGCTTTCACTAGACGAGTGTGTGTGTGTGTAGGTGTGTGTGTGTGTGTATAGGATGACGGCGCTGGTTGTTTGAAACTTTAACCCGGGGGCCTGGTGGATTCATGAAGGGCCTCTTTCAAGTCCCCTTGCCATCCGGTGTCTGACTTGAATCGTGCTGCCGGAATCAAGTGCTTCCTCATGTCTAATGTTTACTCGGCTACTTAAGAATATCAAACAGCTCTTACAGCCCTGACGACGTGAGGCCTTGATGTGCCGAGGTGTCGGTCCAACGCCTGCGGCTTTCCACAGATGATAGACAGTGTCATCTTGTTTGTCTTTACCTGTCCCGTGTCTGCAATCAGAGATGTTAAAACTCAAGAGGAATCCAAAGCAGCTCGATAAGTGTATATGCTAAATAAGCTTCTGCATAATGAAACCGCTTTTTCTCTTTCCTGTCTTTGCTTTCTGTGCTAGAACACTTGTGTGAGGTGGAATAGTCATTTTCTGGAGCTCGCAGGACAGTTCGTTGGGCGGGAGACAAACAGGAGGAGCTGATGGACATACCGTGCTCAGGGAGACCAGGGTACTTTATAGGACTTGAGAGCTTTTGTGACACTTTCTTGAACAGCAAATATAAGTTTAACTATCAGCACCCTCGCTTAAAAAAACAAGTTGTGGAATAAGCACAGAAGAGTCCAAATGGGGGGGGGGGGGGGAAGAGATGAGCTTGTGCATCTTCAATGATGAGCAGGAGGTGCAGGAGACAAATCTGCATGTGTGTGTATGTGCAGCTGCGTGTGTGTGTCTGTGTTGCAGTCAAAAACGCCTGTTGTCCAGATCCAGCTGTGTGTGTGTGTGTGTGTGTGTGTGTGTGTGTGCACTATGAAGGGCATATAAATACTATTGGACTAATCTGATTTAAACTAAAATGGAAAACACATTTTGAGCCGTAAATGAAAAACAGCTGTTTCCTGGATGTGGTTGCCAGGTTGGGGAGCCATCTTTCTTCTGTTTGTGTGTGTGTGTGTGTGTGTGTGTGTGTGTGTGTGTGGTCCAGGTATTACCTGTGTTATGGGGATGTTTATCTCTTGACACTTCATATTATGGGGAATCATGTCCCTTGAGGACGGAAAGCATGTCCTCATAAATAAGACGGTTACATTTTTAAGGTGAAGGTTAGAATAATGGTGCGGGTCAGACAGGTAGTAAGGAGATTAATAAAAGTCAATGCATTGTCCTCATAAGTCAGGTAGACAAAATATGTGTGTGTGTGTGTGTGTGTGTGTGTGTGTGTGTGTGTGTGTGTGTGTGTGTGTGCACTCCATCAGTGGCACATTATCTCCAGCTGGATTCCCTTTACCACAGGTTTGATAGTTTTTTTGTTCCACCTGTTCTCAGCCTGGCTCCCACTTTAATGAGCAGAGCTACAGCTGTGATCTATGATGGCCTCTTCCTTTACTTTCACCTTTTTAATTCACGTCACATTGATGTTTGTCTTAATCTTTGCATGACACTCTCTTAGAAGAAGAAAAATTAAAAGCATCCGAGGGGCTGATCCTAATTCGTATATTAATATGTAATAATGACACTTTAAAATAATTTCATGACCTTATTTAAACCATATGATGATGAATGATTGGTTAATCAACATCATCTGACATTAAAGTGTGAACCGATGACATCATTCCTATCATTTAACCATAAATCCCTTTTCCGATCTATATACGATTCAGTTTGTGTCTATATTCCCATAGTGTTGTATAGCACACTCTATACCGATACAACTTAAGTAGAGATGAGACAGGAGACCGTGATGGAAAAGACGTGCGTACTTTACTGTGAGTTTCACAGGACAGAAAATAACCAGCATGCAATGCAGGTAAACAGTGGGGCATTACGGATGCCCTGAGGGAACAAACTTAACTGGATATCAATACACAACACATAGGATGTAGAAATATGGTGATAAATGCATTTATGAAGTATTGTGTTTCTGATTTCTTTAGTCAGACACCAGAAGGATTCGTCTCCTCCCTCGTGACGAGTGTTTCTAATCACACTCTGAGCATCGCTGTTGTTTCTGCTGCAGATGTTTGAGAACACATTCATTAGTTCCTCCCATGGGTCGTGTTTTCCATCAGAGTGGAAACAGAAGGTGATGCTTTCACTCTTGTGTGTTATTCGAACATCGCCCGACCTCTTCTGTCGCTCAAGGGCAAACGATAGAGTGAAAATATGCTTCGTGTTTTTTTTATTTTTCATCCCTTGGCTTTTTTGCAACTTACTGGATTCTTCAAAGAGTTCTTCTCCATAAACAAAGTGATTTCTCAACCTCGAGAGGAAAGCAGGAAGAGATCAAATGTGGTATCTGACAGAGAGTGAGTGAGAATCAGCCTCACATAATCACATCAGAATCACATGATATGAATCTTTGGACCTTTTCAACAAGCAACCAGTGGGAGGAAATGGTTGCTTGTCTGGATCCCATTCATACGAGAGGACTGAAGAGGTTTAGCCAAGGAAACAGGGGTTTTGGGGGGAGACAGTTATGCTTAAGTCAGGAGTTAGTGTGTGTGTGTGTGTGTGTGTGTGTGTGTGTGTGTGTGTGTGTGTGTGTGTGTGTGTGTGCCTGTGCTCCTCCCTCCCACACAGACACTTTGCTTGTACAAAGTGTTATTGGCTTTAGGGAGGAAACTCTGCTTCAAACAATAACACTGAGAAGACCACAGCAGCCGAATGAGGCTTGTGCCAATTAGTTCGGGTTTCCGCAATTTACAGAACATCATCTCTCCGACAGTTTACTCATGTTTTTACGCTCCGTATCAGGAGCTGAACTAAAGTCGACTTTATGCTAGCGAGGGTTAGGCTGAAGACATGATGTCACTTCCTCCTGGCAGGTGGTGTAGTTCCAGCTGGTCGTGCACCTTCCGACTCATCTGTCCTGCTGGGCACGGCCTGTTTATGTTGCAACATGGATTGAGCTGCAGGGCAGGAGTCTATGAAAAGGGCTGTGGTCATCTCTTGAGATTCCCGGATGTTTCTCAGACAGTAAACGTGAGAGAACAGCTTCTGACATTTCTCTCTCCATCTTCTCACGATCCATGCATCGGCCCACGTCTCACATCGATTATGCCCGGCGGACATCACCTGCGTGTTAAACACTCGGCACATCCTCACACTGGTGAGTCTCAAGCACTCGGTTATTCCATCCAGCTCATGAATTACTCAGCCACTCTCTCATGTTTAATTCAGTCCCAGAAAAGCTGTTGACACATGCCGAACGCCAACGACCCATCGCTTTTTATTACACTTTTATCACCACTTAAGGAGAAAATTAAGTTTTTGCTGCATGTTCAAAGTGTGACCGTTAGGAAAGCGCCTCGTCAGCGGCTGGAATCGCTACCTGCTGCTTCTGCAGGGTTATTGCAATCACGCTGTATCAGATCAAATTGGTCTGTGCAGAAGTGGTTTGCCTGTTATTGCAATTCATGCTGTTGTAAATATCACTCCTCCTCCTGTCTCCCCCTTTCCACCGTAAATGTCCCGTGGAAGATGGAGAGTCGTGTGAATCCTACAAAAATGAGTTTTCCAGGCTCCATTCATAAAAAGAAGCATTTTAAGATTAAAAGTCAATGTTAGCATTTGTCTTCATGTGTGCTTGAGTGTGTGCATGTACCGTGTGTGTGTGTGTAAAAGTATGTGTGTGTGTGTGTGTGTTGAGCTGCAGCCATGGAGGCACAGCTAATGTACAGATATTGTTCTGCCTGGGTGGGCTGAAGACCTTGAGGTAATCTCTGTCACGCAGCTGCCACCAGCGGCGAATAAACTAGCGCCGGTTAAACGATGGTTGAACCCCGGCGTGGGGGATTTGTCTGTGACACAGGTGTCATATTTAATACCCTCATATATCAATAATTGCCTGGAAAAAGTGCAGGAAGGAGCCGGTGTGCAGGACGGGCTCAGACAGATCCTCAAAGATAATCTTGTGTACATTTGAAAGCCTGTTTACCATCAATAAAAATAGCCGGCATAGCTTTGCACCACATGGAGCCAGTGAAGTCAACATGAGGGTCAATTATCTGTTTCATTACCGTGTGACCTTTTGCCTAATAAGCAAATGGCAACAATTAAGAACAATGGAAAATAGGATTAGGGTTAGTTATAAATGAAAGTGCAATTCTGGTGAATCCCTGCTCTCATCTTTTCTGACTTTTTGCAGACGCGTTCAGTTACAGATACGAAAAAAAGCGAAAGTGTAAAATAAATAAAACGACTGTAAATCTTTCTGAGCTCTTCGTAAGGTCGACTTCGGAGGAAAGGGAATCGCCTCCTCCTCCTCGTTGTCTTCTGATCTGATAAAACCTGAATTTAGCAGCATGCAACACCAGTAACACCAGTATCTCCCTGAAATGGACCCTGTTTTTGCAATATTCATGGTAATATATGATGGGTTTCTACCGGACTCCGCTTTGCTATCACTCAGAGACTAATTGCGCTTTTGAAACCGACCCCCCCCCCCCTTCTTGTTACTTTTTCTTTTCCTAAACCACACATCCATCTCCTCTCCCACGGGCAGTTTATATGCTCAAGATCACTGACAGATGCACACAGTGTTAAACACGCAGCCTTATTTTCCTTATCTGTCTTCTGAGGCGAACCCGCCGCACCCCCCGAACCATGCTGCAGTCAGATGTCTGGCCGCCTCAGTCCCTAACGCTAATTTAAAGCTACTGTATGGATCCCTCAGTGTCCCCGGGCAGATTTCACTCCTCTCGCTCTCACCAATCAGTCAATCACACTTAATTGCTCAATTAGTCCAGTGAAGAGCTGAGGAAGGAGAGAAGGAGAGGACATTTTGTCAGCTTGGATCGCTTAGTCTCCTCTGGTAAACAGACAGAGGGTGGAATGATAGAGTGTGTCCTCCCAGAGGGCGTCCGGGGATGAGATTCACTAATTAATCCAAACATTAGGCGAGTAGGGGCTTTCCACACGCACCACACTCGCTCCTTCTTTTTACAGCACACTCAAGCACGGCTGTATTTTACAAAGTTATGATGACTTCAAGGCTACGGAGACAATTAAATGAAATTGATGTTATGTTAAAGGGAGATGACTGAACATACAGAGTGTAGTTACTGTGATTTAGTGCCGAGACTTGAGATGAGACGATCGATACTGAATTATGTCTCTACTTTAGGAGATAGGAGCCAGGAGGCAATTAGCTTAGCTTAGCATAAAGACTGTCTGTCACCAGAGTTCAGAAATTACATATTGTATATACGCATTCTGCAAATGAAGCCCCTCAAAAAGCTGTAATAGATTCGATTTATCACTGCCTAGAATTGGATTTTTAACCTTTAAGCCCAGATAAGAAAGCTCGAGGATGATCGTATCATATCTTAAGCTGCTTTCAGATGCTCCTGACATTTTCCTTACATATCCTGCCAGCACCCTGATGTCCAAATGAGCCCAGGAGGAAACAGGAGGAAAATCTGCAGTAGGCAAATAGGTGTGTGGGTGTTGCTTTGACCACGTGATGAACACTAAAGTCAAATAACACACACACAATACATATATCTCTAAGCGTAGAAGACGTAGATGACGTCAAGTTGGAAAAACAACAAGATCTGAGCTGTAAATAAAAAGCACATGCTTATACATATTGCAGTTTATATGTCTTGTTCTGGAGAGTTCTGATCTGGACCATCTCCTGCTGCATTCTTCATGTGAGAAAGGCCAACTCTGCAAAATGAGCCCAATTATCTTGACATTTTCCTGAAGCTCATGTCTGAAAAAAGGCTAAATAGAAACAAGAAAAAGGATCGACTCCCTATTTGAGAAACAGCAGAGCCTCCTCCTCCTCTTCTCCTGGCTCCACTTAACACAAGCTGTCTTCAGGGGGATACAAATATTTTGAAACGGAAACTTGGAAGTGCTGCACTTGAAGTTTGGTGTTTACTCACTCAAACGGTCATCAGATACAAACGCTGTCGAGACCGAATCCAGGAACAGCTGCCGGAGCCGAGCAGCTGCTCCTCCGCCGGGGCTCGGGGCGTCACTGTGGACGTTGGCCCCGGCGTGTCGGGCCGAGTCCTCCCGCGGTTTGATGACCTGGCTCTTGTTCTTGCACATGGCCGCCCCTCGATCTGCCAAGCTGGCACGGGGACGACTGTCCTAATGAGACACCGGCTCTTTGCCTTTATTAATGGCCGCGTCCCCTCCACTCATAAAAGTGGCACTTCCAAGATAAGCACCCCCTGCAGCGGCGAGGTCATTCGACTCATCAGTGACACCGTGTGAGTGTGTGTGTGTGTGTGTTGGCCTGTTTGTCTTGCTGCTCTGTTAAGTGTTATGATGTTCAGCATTGCAGTGCATTACACACGGCTCGGCTTTGCTTGTTTAATCTCTAATTTGCATACAACACCAGCTCATTTGTCATGTTTCCATTAAAATATGAAACATGAGCTTTTCCCAGTAGAACCACCACAGCGAGTAAATCTGAGGGGAAAGCAAATGTCCTTGTCAGTCGCTCTCATCTAGCGACGCCCATATTAATCCGCTGGGTGATATGATTTATCTCCCGTCTGTCCTTCACTCAACAATGAGTGAGAGACACATTGGACTGAGGGGAGAGTTTGAGCTGCCGTTTCCCTCAAACGCCCTTCGCTCCCAGTCCCTCGGCTCGGCGTCTGTCCTCCGGGGCGAAGTCAGAGCCAAGCGAAGAGGAGAGAAGAGACAGTGGGAGGAATGTGAGGGGTTGAAAATGTCAGCTGATGATGAGACAGATGGGGGAAAACATATTAGTGTAGACTACCCTGAAACCTGGTCTACTCAGGACAAGGCACGGGAAACTAAACTATCACGGCCATTGAGTTTAATCAAGCTGCAGCAAATTGCAATCCATGAATCATTTCCCAGATAAATAAGTTTCACGTTAATCAGTCGAGTGGTTTAACGGCCGACAGACTAACGGACAGGGGGTGAAACTATAACCTCCTTGGCCGAGGTAAAAGTAAAACACTTGCCAATAAGCAGAGTGTGATTTTTTTGCCCCTTCAGGAGCTAATTTCGTGTCTTGGCCGCCATCGAGGAGTCTCCCTGCACTCTGCGATTGCAGCTCCGCTAATTGATTTTCAGCCGTGGCAGCCACAACGTCAAGAGACCATTACGCAACAGCGTCGGGGCCAACGAGAGGCCCCGGGGCCTTTGTGGTTGTATGTGAGGAGACCTCCAATTAAATCTTGTTGGGTGCTGCATTTTTTTTTTTTTTCGTTTTTACGACCTTCCTCTCCTCTTCCTCACTTAAAGCTTGTTAAAGAATCACGAGAGGAGGAAGAGCTGCCAGGCCAAGTTAGTGTTTGCTCCTCACGCGTTAGCATTATGAACATATCAGATGTTAGGATGGAAGGGGAGAGAGAGAGGCAAGGAAGGAAGGAAGGAAGGAAGGAGGAGGAGGAGGAGGAGGGAGAGTGAAATTGAGAGGAGGA
The DNA here is from genome assembly GCF_949316205.1 of Platichthys flesus. Taxonomy (NCBI): domain Eukaryota; kingdom Metazoa; phylum Chordata; class Actinopteri; order Pleuronectiformes; family Pleuronectidae; genus Platichthys; species Platichthys flesus. Next base: position 17,387,146 of record NC_084964.1, on the reverse strand, counting down.
TGAGCTTTGTCTTTCGTCTGGCTGCCATTATCATCATCTGTTCGGGGGTCATTACTGCCCTGGGAGTCTGCTGTCTGGACCGAGCCACTGATGGAAGGCGCCAATGGAGCAGCTGCAGACCGAGCTCATCCCACCTCTGCAAGCTGTCACTTATCAGCAGAATGAGGAAGAGGAGGAGCAGGACGGGAGGAGGAAAGTGAGGAGGTGCAAAATAACAGCGGCGTCAATAAAAGCAGGAGGAGGAGGAAGAGGAGGAAGGTTAAGAGTCAAGAAATAATACGTAAGGACAGAATTTAACGAGGACAATTAAGTGATGGCTCCAGTGTGTCTCATCACAAGCATTTAGTAATGAGCCAGGAGGAGGAGGAGGTGGTGTGGAGGAGGAGGACAAGATGGAAGTGAAAGGAGGACAGTCATGTTTAGCTTAGTGTTCCCGGCTTTTATAAACAGTTGATGACACAAGGACAAGAGAGACACACAGACAAACCACTGGGATCGTTATCTTCCTGTATCTCTGACAGGAAGTCGCCCGATCTGAACAGCGGGGGGGTCGACAACGTGTAAGTTAAACTGGTGCTGCCATAATGACAATGTCCTCATGCTCGGGGGTTTGACAGCAGGGGGTCGAGTACTGTGGGGGGGGGGGGGGGGGGTTTTAAGGTGAAAAGGAAAAAGAGACTGACGTGAGATTTCCTGTCGAGTTAAGCACTCGATGAACAACAGTTTGACAATAGAGGATAAAGGGGGGGAGGAAAGCTGTATCACACGAGGGGCTGAGTTCATGGACTAAAGGCTCAACGTTATTTATGTGTTTATGAAAAAGGAAAATGGTGAGGAGATCTTCTTAGGGAAGAAATTGCAAGTTGTAAAAGTCTGAAGTTGTAAAAGTCGGAGCCTGTAAATGGTTTCCAGTGGGGTGGTGGTGACCAGTCTTCCACGATGAGGGGGGGGGGGGGGGGGGGGGGGTTCCAGGCTCCCTCTGCCACGTTTGAATTCAGCAGGAAGAAGGGGGCGTCCTCCCAAAGTGTTACCACCATGTCCTCGTGTGACTTCTGGGCTGAAAGGTCAGCGGGCGATTGCACGAAGGCTGATGCTAAAACCGAACTATCGCAAAAGGTAACAACTTCAAACTTTCTGCATCATCTCTCAAAGAGTTGAACTCATAACTCATCTGCTTCTAACTAAGGTCACGAGCATTGAGTTAAACCTTGAAGAGCAGATAGAACAGATTTCTAGATCTTCTGGTATCAATTCTTAGTTTTTCCTTCTGAGGTTGCCTGGAAAAGTCAGAGCAGAAAACAATCCTGATTTCATTACCCGCTCTCTTTTCTCTTCTCTTATTGGTCATTTTATGGAAACAGACACAGGCGGTTGTTCAAAGTGCAGAGCCGGGGCCGCTCTGCAGGCGCCACAGCAACTCAACAAGTTCACCGACTTTTATGCATCTCCAAGACACACAGCTCGGAGTTGTTTCCTCGACACGAGCCGGAGGAAAAATCGGAGTCTTGAGTGCTGACGTTGGCAGTGTTCCCGTTGTGGGGTACTCTGTCTCTCTCTCTCTGTCTGCTGCTTCCTCTCCCCCACCAATCTTGTTCAGGGCCTCATATGTTCATGTCTTCCACATTAGCGTTTCCTGTAAGATGTCTGCTTTCCCTGTTGGTCCTCTGGCCAAACACTCAGAGGTGAGTAGCACGATTAATTCCCTCACCTTAGGACAGACGGGAACATTTTCTGTACCGATCATCCGAGGGCTTTTATTCCAAGATGACAGAATAATTTAGCTTCTCCACTTGTCGTGAAATATTATACTTTCCTGCACAGGAACCATTTATCTGTTACTCCGAGCTGTTCGACACAAATTCTGAAAATAGCTGGATCGGAGTTTAGCTCTCGCATGGTTTCCTCCCTCCTGCGCTTCCTCCTGTTTCCCACCGAATCACCGCGTCCCTGTTTGTCTCCATTCACTAGATGGCATCAGCTGGCGTGTTGCATCGAGCCGACAGACACGAACACACTGTCGGTACAACGCTGCGGTCCTCAGGCAGAGCGATGTGGCGGTGGGCCTAATAGAGACATCGCCGAGGCCTATTAGCACAGATGGTTGTCATATGTATGCAAATAGGGAGCAAAGTGAATCACGTAGCACCATCAGCACCACCTGTCTGCCTCACACGGCTACACCAGAAACACACAAACACACACTTATGCACACACTACCTTCCCCTTCAAATCCCTTCAGAGGGACGAGGCTGCTCTCCCCAGTCTACAGCTGTGTATTAATTAGAGTAAAGACATTTATCATCATTTTGTTGTTTTTCAGGAGCTGGCGTGAGGAGGAGGCCCCGGCAGAGCGCGGTGACGGACAGAGACACGCACAGCGGAGAGGACCAGGACACGTCAGTTGTTCTTTGTCTTTGTCGGGGATGTGTCGGGGGTGTGCCGGGTGGGTCGGGGTGTCAAGTGTAGGCTTTGTGGTCGAGGAGCATCGCGCCCCAGGGAGTTGGCATATCGCCCATTTTATCTGTGTGTGGGTGTGTGTTTGTGTGCTATTGGCACATTGAGCTGGACACTTCCATTAGCAGCCAAAGATGGTTAACCTAATATTTGGCAAGTGTCATGTTTAACCATGTGTTCCATCTTAGTTTAGTGTGTTTGCATACAAACACACTAAACTAACTAATCTCTCTCTATATGGTCATTAATCTGAGTATTGGAAAGTTTTGTAGAAAAGTTACAGACTCACCGAAGTCATGAGGATTCGACCTGTGTAGATCGTGACTGAGCAAATACATATTTCACAATCACAGTTTAGAGTTTCCGGGTTATTCCTAATTTCCATCTGCATGTTTTTGGACTTTAGACCAGAGGTCTTCAACAGGGGGTCCGCAGCCCCTGGGGGTCCGCGGAGTGACTGCAGGGGGGTCGCAACATTTTTTGAACCAATTTATTTCAGACAAATTTAAATGTATTTAAATACACATTAACATGCATCCAACATATTGTAGCAAACGCATAAATGGAAGCAGAAGATGTTATCTTTTAGTCAGAAATGCGGACACTGCACATGTTTAAATAAAACCATGAATATATGAACCTGTGTATTATCTGAATAGCTTAGTATTGAATGCACAATAACATAGTAGCTATGTTTATACACGGCACTAGGCCCAGTTTAATATAAATAACAATTTTATACAATATTTCTAGTATGGGGGTCCCAGCTCCATCTCTCCACCAGTTTGGGGGTCCTTGGCCTGAAAAACCCCTGCTTTAGACGAAAGAGGAAGTTTGCTATCCGCAGAAATAACTAACTTTTGTTGGGTGCACAAGGTAACGTGGCTGAAAATAACAACGCAGTGTTCGGTTGAGTAACGTCATCCATCTGGGGAGGATGAGCAAAGACTCGGCAGCACCACGGTTTTGATAACACCACTTTGCTGGCCTTTACGATTAAATGCCAGCGCACCGTCGTCATCCAGCGTCTCAGCAGAACATATGTGGTTTCACATATTCCACTGTCGTCAGGAGAATTCGAGTTGACATTTTGCAGCTTGTTTTTATTTTGGAGCAGCCGGCTCTGTTTTACATTCCTTACATTTCTGATGCTGGTTGTGTGTCGGCTCGGCTGTCAGACCGTGAACAGAGAGAGAAGTCAGAGTGGAGAATAATTACAGGTATCTACAGGAGTGTCTGCTTTCTGAATTTAGACGGTTAAAAAACTCATATCACAGGAATGTATCTTGTGAGAATAAGTTGTGGGAGATCAAACGCAGCCTCCTCCTTGAAACTAACCTCAGCATCTTGACGAGAAAACATCTGGACGAAAATAGCAAAAGAATAACAAAGACTTAAAAGAAAAACATCTAATTTCCGTATCTGTGTATTTATTTGAATTTATTTCACGATGCACCTCTGCATCTTCGCCTCAGTTAGAAGATAAAGAAACAGAAGCGATGTCCAGTGTTGCTTATCACTGTGACTTAAGGCGTAAGTAAACTTTGTAATCTTGTGGGTTTAGTAGCTTCACACTCACGTTAATCCCGTGTTACACTAACAAAGAACTTGTTCTCCTAAACCTCCACAGGCACAAACTAAGCAAGGATTACAGCAGGGAGAAAGAGGCGGATTTAAACACTGCTAATACTGGGCTTAGAATATTTTAAGTTGTGTACTCAGTGCTATCGGCCCCATTTAGGTGCTCAGTGTGAATAAACACTAAATACTTAATGGCACAGATGGATTTCAAACAGGCTTCCATTGACGTTCTGCTGCTGAAGTGCCGTTGATCCCTGGCAGCATCGTTCAATTGGCCCTTTTCTGACGCCTGATGCCCAGAAGCCCCCCCCCCCACGGGTCCTTCGCTTCAACACCCGAGCCACTTTCCAAGGAATCATAGAGAACAAGCATATGGCCCGGAGGAGATTGGGTTAGCCACAACTTTTAAATCTCTTCTTAAAAATGACCGTTTCTCAGCCCATTTCTCTCTCCAACGCTGAGCGCACGCATTAAAACTCAGGAAAGTCTGGTTTAATATTAAGTTAATGTCGTTACAGAGCTATAATGTGTGTGATGAACCCTGGGAAGTCCCCTCACCTCGCCATCTCCACCACATCCAGCCCCTCGAAGACCCCACACAGGGAAGCTCTTTCTTCCCTCGGAGCCCCTGTGGCTCCACATCCGAGTTATTAAACCTCTGCTCTCCCCAAACATTTCATTTCAAACCGTCGTCATTTAAAGTGTCACCAACGGCCCAAACCAAGAAACAACGAGGGCGAGAAGAAGCGGCCACCCGTTGACAAGTCACCACCTCCACACACGGCCTGGAGATCCCATCACCACCCTGCAGGTACAGCTGGAGAGGGCATCAGGCCGCCATGTGTTTTTATTATAACCCAACACTGAAGCGCTGGGACTTATTTATTGCTGCTCATTCTCTTTCTCTCGCATGTGATTCAAGGTTTTTGAGGTTTGTTGTTGATAATTTGTTTTGTTTTTTTCTAATCCTACTCCAGAAGTCGAGAGCTAGAAGATACAGATGAGAGTCAGGGACATTTCATATTTTAAGAATAAAGTTGAAATTTCAAGAGAAGGAGATGAGATGAGATGAGATAAAGTGGAATGTTCAGAATAAACTTTTAAAGGTTTAAAGTTTTATGAAATATCAAACTCCTAATGTTGTCATGTCCCTTGTGTTGAATTGGTGAAGCTGCATTTAAGAAGTGTACACGGCAATAGTTTGATAACTAGTGACTTTGACAAGATTCTCTACTCTAAACATATTAGCTTATTTAATTTCCCTTAATTTAATATTTCCACTTTATTGTTTTTCATTTCCACTTTATTCTCAAAATATATTATCCCCAGCGGCGGTTGTTATCCGCGGTTGCAATGCAACTAATCACAGCGAGTAAAACTTTAAAAAGTCAAGCAGTCATTGTGAGTGGTCTCTCTCTCTCTCTCTCTCTCTCTCTCTCTCTCTCTCTCTCTCTCTCTCTCTCTCTCTCTCTCTCACTCACAGGTGGGATTCCTCTCCACCCAAAGTTTACTTAGGGGAAATACTGTGGACGCCGCAGCTGAGAAAACATATCAAACACATGATAAATTGAGTGTCTTTTGGGCGGTTGACAGCGCTGGATTTGCAAAGCGCACAGAATCCCCTTTGAACGGGTTATCGTGGAGCGCTCAACAGAGTCCAGCTCAGTCCCCGACACTTTCAGAATCAGCCTCCTTTCTGAGGAACATTCGTCATTTTATTAAGTGACCTTGTTTTGACTCGGCGTTCATATCGGTCTCCTGCGCCGGAGACAAAGCGGCACATTGTTGAGATACCTGCGTAATCACGAGAGTCCCCGGCGCCTCTTGCCCTCTGACCCCCGGTGGTATTATCCACTCCGCTCCTCTGTCTTATCCGAGTGTGTCCTGAGGAGGCCTGTCAGCCGAATGTACGGGCACCGCGGTGAACTGAGACCAACGTCATAATGAAACCGTCCAACACCGACCCTGGCAGGGGATTCCTTTCTTACCACGCTAACACCTCCACCGTGCAGCGAGACACATCATATAGCATTTGAGGTCATTTTTTTGAAACCCATGATGCATGGCAGAACACATGTGCTCATTCTATTTCGCTAATTGCCATTCATGATTTCTCCTTCCGCCGTCCAGCCCAAACAAAGCAATAACATAGATACAAAGCAAATCCTGCCCGGGCGCTTTCCAGGGCCGCGTCCTTTAGTTGTCAGAGAGCCGTGGCAGTTGTTTGGCGCTGGGAGCTGGGAGCTGGAGTCCTGTTAGCCTCGTGCCTCCCTCCCCTCTGCAACGCCTCTACGACTTTACAGCAGGAGTTCCACAGACCTATTAAAGGGGCTGGGAGGCTTCATGCAAGGCGGCTATATGGATGTGCGACATCGCGCCCTCAGCATAATGGCGCCTTTGTGAGGCAGCGGCAGCGGTGGTAATACGGAGCCTCATCGCTCTGACGCGTCCGCCGGGGCCAAATTAACTTTGTCATCCAGTCTTTGTAGGGCGCTCGGTGCATTTATCACCGAGCAGCATCGAGCACGTGCGCCAGAAAAACACTGTTTGCATATGGGTGCTTCACTAAAGGGTTTGATTGTGTTTGAGAGAGAGAGAGAGAGAGAGAGAGAGAGAGAGAGAGAGAGAGAGAGAGAGAGAGAGAGAGCAGGGACCACACTCGTTTGTTCAGCTCATCTAAAAACAACAGAGAATCCCCTTGGTGGTTTTTTCTCTGAATGCTCCAATCAGAGCTCAGCGTCGACAGTTAACAGATGAACTCAGCTCTTTACCACAAGACGTTTCATAATGAGTCAGAAGTTCATCAGTGGAAAGTCTCATTTCCTGCTCCTTCACTGTTGCTTTTAAAATCCCTTAAAGTTTAACTTCACACTTAAAGTTTTGGCTGAAGTGTCAAATAGAATTGCCTTTGGAAAGCTGTGCTGGGAGGCGGGGCTAAGACACGCCTACCTAACCACACCCGCCCCACCCCCTGAACAGATATCGTAAACACACACAGATGCGAAACACAGATTAATTTGCCAAAAACAAAGTTATCTAGGTTGTCCAGCTGTGACTCTAGAAGTGGCACAGACACTTTAGCGAGAGAAAGCTTTGGTGCTGCAAGGTGCAAGATGGTTGGAAACACTAGGTGGCGCTATGAGCAGGGATCATCCCATTAATGTATATTTTTTTTTAGACATAACATTTAGTTTTTATTGTGATTTCAATGTGTTTCATCAGAGAACAGTCAAAGCATTTAGTTTACGACTAAGAAAACAAAAAGTGCAGAGTCTCTTATCCTAGAATTGTAATTTGTAGATTAATTTTTCATCTTCCACTCAAATCCCTGCGTGTCACCGCGACCACAGTCACTCACTGAAACGCCATTAACACATATTCCCGCTGTAAAGTCGACAGCCCGTCGTAACCTGTTGTCTTTGTAATGAAGAATGACAGTCGGGCGCGTCCCTTTGATTGATTAGCTCACGTAATTACTGTCTCGGCCACGGAGCTGCATGAGGAACAGCTCCGGCTCCCGCTCGCTCCCGCTCGACGTTTTAATCCAGCGGCAGATTAATGGGACACTAGTGGAGTGGAGAATATTCCACTATTGATTCTTTTCTGATGAATCAAACGCCTCTGTTTTAGTGACAGGTTTACCATCGCTCGGCCAGGGTGTGAGTGTGAGAGAGAGGTGGGGGGGCGAGGGGGGAGGGAGTGTATATATATATATATGTAGAGAGAGAGAGAGAGAGAGAGAGGAGCCACAGTGGGAATGAATGATTGTATGACTGAGTTTTTCAGTTAACGTGTGTGTGTGTCTGTATTTGTGTGTGTGTGTGTATGTGTGTGTTTGTGTGTGTGTGTGTTTCCATGCATGTGTGTGTTGGCATTCCTCACAAAGATAGGACCCCCCCACAGCGGCGTCTGTGCTCTGTAAACAGGCTCATCAGACGCCTCCTGTTCCTACAGCGGGCCGGGGTCCTGCTCACATATTGGTTTGAGGGTCAAGAGGGTCCTACAAGTTTGTCCGAGGTGCCCACTGAGAAGAAGACACAAACACACACACATACACAACAAAAAGAAAAGTAGAGGAACAGAGATGTGTTCCTGGGCAGATTTACTACTCGACTTTAATTGGGTTGTAAAATCAAATCCAGAGTTCAGGAATGCCAAAATGTGATTCCTCGCCTTGTTTACAGGAGGAGGAGCCCGGCAGTCAAGGACACAGGCAGATAGTGGGTGAGACAAAAATAAGATAGCAGGGGAGGAGGAGGAGGAGGAGGAGGAGGAGGCGAAGTGATGGTGGGAAAGCGGGGAAGATAAAGGGCTTGTTAAAAAGAGAGTGAGAGGGCAGAAAGAATGGAGACAGATGGAGAAGAAGGGGAGAGGACGGGAGGGGAGGGGAGTTGGACTAAGTTCGGCCCATCGTCTAAAGACCTGGTCTGCGCTACTTTGCTCTGATTAAGACCGCCTGTGAATTATTCCAAGCATTACGCCATAGCATGGTTCTGATGTGTGTGAGCGGCACGGAGATGAAAACCCAAATGTTTGTGTGCCTTTAACACATCCACAAACACAAACAGTGCATATGTCCCCCCCCCTCGCACAGTGAAAATAAATGACGGTCAGTGAGTCACAGTTTTCCAGCGGCGCTCGGACTCGGAAAAATCGCGTGAACAACTTGGAAAGTCCGAGGAAATGTTGGTTTTAGGAGTTGCCGAGTTGTGAGGCTTCGTATAATACATTTATATATTATAATGTAAATAAAATACATATCACACTTTGTTCACAGTGTCCATGTTTTTTAACACATTCTGACTTTACAGTACGCAAACACACTGAAGCCGGACTTCACATCTCAGCAGACGTCCCTGATTCCCGTTATTGTTCCAGATTGGAGTCTAACTTATGTTAAATATTTATCTCCAGTTAATCCTACAATCATCAAAATGTCATTAGATAGAAACTACAACACTGAAAATCAATAGGAAAGCCATCGTGCATGTGGACTGGGATTTCGCAGAATAAGCACAAACAGACAATTTTCTCTTTCTAATGTTCGTACTGAACTCGTGAACCCTCGGTCTCCGCTTCCACTCGGTCCAAACTATCATTTCTCACTCTGATGATTTACATATGCATCAGAATGTTATTATTTCTATTACGATTATGAGACCCCCGCCTCTCGTCCGTTCGAAAGGAGCCATTAGGGGTAATTAGGTGTAAAGCTTTGCAGGAGAGAGAATAAGCAGTGGAGTGATACCATATGACTCCTCACTGTATTAGCATGGCTTCTCTCTCCGCCCTTCCCCATCACTTGCTGTATCCCTCTCCGTTTCTCCACCGCGTCTTCCCTCGTTATCCCTCCGTCATTAAGGGAGAACAATGTATTTCATGGCGTACGCTCAGTTAACCTGCCTCCAGTGACTCTCCAGGGAGCGATTGAGACAGAAAGACAAAAAAAGAGAGAGAGAAAGTGACAGAGGACAAACATTTCGTCTCTGGGCCTCGGGAAAGACTGGAAATCTACTTAACGCACATTTCTGATGTCTTCTAATCACCCTTTGTAGTTCGATAGAGAAGAGAACAGAACAAAATCTACGGTACAGCACTAATCTGCACACTCAGGGAGAATAGGAGTACACAACTGAAATAAAGCCACAAAGGGCAACAACCTCCCTCGGCTACGAGTGAAAGTAGGCCAGCCGTACGGGGGTCGTCTCTGCCGTTCTGGTAAAGCAAACAGCCGAGGCCCCCCCCGGCACTGACACTGAGGCCCGCTGGCGTGCTACCAAACAGTTTACATTAGAGAACATGGGTGTTTCATTTAGCCAGATAAGCTGAGTTCAGAGGTCTTTGCGTCGGGGCTCAGCCTCCTTCGCTGTCAGTACAAAGCCGAGCTAAGAGGAGCCGTGGAGGAGCTGGGGCAGGGGGGGCGGGTGTGGGGGGGGGAGGCCAAGACAGCCTCTAATTAACTATGCAAATCCCAAGCAGCGCCGGATTGAGTTCTGAAATGAAATTGGTCCTTTGGATCTTCTCAGCGTTTTCTTTTTTTAATCTCATGCCAATGTGACCAGTTAAGCAGTGGGGGGGGGGGGGGCTTGAAATGGTGAGCGCAGAGGATGGAGAGGTTTCTTATTAGAATCTGTCCTTCTGAGTCTGACTACAAGACCCTAGTGTGCAGTTATCCATACGCCTGGTGCACACACACACACAACCCCCCCCCCCGGGCCTTTTTTTACACAACACACGCCTAAACACTGGGCTGTCAGGGAAAGGAGGTTTCATCAGTTTTCTGTCCATTACAGCTCAGTGCTCCCACGGGCCTCCTCACCAGGTCTGAAGCTGTTGCTGCTCGCTCCCTCAAATGAGGAGGTGGAGGTGTGCACGCCGCAGCTCAGCATCATAACCTAAACATACATCATAGAGAGAACACTTTAATATTCTAGATTCTCTATATGCTAATGCTAATCGCAGCTCTGCAGCGGGTTTACTCCTCACGTCGCCAAAAATGCAAAATCCAAAAACCTCAGAAATCGTTCTTGAGCAATTTCAGTTATTCCACAACACAATGCACGACTCCATTATGCAGGCGGCACCTTCACAACTTCAGTTCACAGTCAGAACTCTTCCTGTTCGCCAAGGAATCATTAACCTCAAGCACCATGGTTGAAATCCTAGCAGTGGCTGTGGTGAGTTTTTACTGTCCTCGAGGGCCAACGGGGTTAGAAACCAAAGCACGTAACAAGCGCAAAAAATCTGGCTGGTACGCTAATAAAAAAAAACTGGTCAACTCAATTTTCCACCCTGACGTCTAATCCGTAAGACTTCAGGGTGCTGTCGGAGAGACAAGCCCCATATTGTAATAAAAGAGGGAAAAAAGCTTAAGTCCCGTTGGTTTTGAAAGAACACGTTGTTGCCCTCTCATAAAAGCTCGAATGTAATTGGACCGGTGCGTGTCCTAAACCCGGCAGATCAAGGGTTAGCATAGCAGGTACTCATTTGGCATGTCGGGGGATTAGCTGGCTCGGTGCACTGGTCTGACACGGAATATGTGTTGGGATCAAGGCTCTGTTCTAATACCTGACGCCTGGAGGGGAAGAGGAAGAGGAGTGGAGAGGGAGAGGAAGAGGAGGCCTATCCACTTGACGTTGATGAGTAGGAGCTGTGCATGACACAAGGCAGCCCCGCTGGAGAGCCTTCAGCTTTGTTTAGGGAGAGCTGACATCTTTAGAGGTTGCCATATTGCAGCGTTTGGAGATCCTCCATCTGTCCGCACTGCTGCACACTCATGCAAATAATAAAGATTGATTCAAGTGTAATGTAAACTGTTATAGGGCGCGGGCACAATGTAAACACGGGCTCAAGAGAGAATACACCCCTAGTGTACACAGTGTATCTGAGTCGTAACCCAGAAATGTGCACTAAGACACGTCCTTTGACCTTGAAGATGTTCAACCCCCGGCCCCACGTGACAAGAAACTCCCAACTTCTACTTCTTGTTACACTCTGCGTCAATTCTATTTCCACACGATCGTCAACTGATTTGGACCCGAGTTCGTAAACTGTAAAAACGCCTTGAGAAGCCTTAACATCCACGTTGATGCTTAGCAGGTACAAGGTTTCCCATGTGCACGAATCTTAACTTAGCAGGTTAGCATGCAAGAAGACCAAGCTGAGTCTGAAGGGTTATAATCCAACTTTTGACTTAATTGGTGCTAAGAATACTTCATATTTAGTAGAATCCATCCTCTGAGGACCATGAATGTCTGCTCTGCATGTCATTCCCATCCACCCTGTAGCTGTTGAGATATTTAAGTCTGCACCAAACCTGTAGGCCGACCAAAACCCATAAATCCTGTATGTGTGAATATAGAATATCATGTCTGTACCTAAGTGCTGCAATGTCCAACTGCAAAGTCACAGCGGTTCCACATCTTCGTCTTATCTTCCCCAGCAACGTGGCAAACAACACAAACAACACTCTACTCTCTCACAAGCAAAACACAGCGTTGAGTAATTAAACGTTCCAGAGCAGATACTCAGAGGTGATACACTACCATCCTGAAATGAGAGCCTTACCCTGCCCCTGCCCTGCTCAGTAAGCATACGACTGCCCACGATTTCAAAGGCAAGATGGTAAATCAGTTGTAAAGACCGTGACAGCTGAGGATGTTGTGTGTGTCTGTGTGTGTTTCTGTGTGTGCAATACGCACACTGCATATGTGTGCGTGCATGTGCAAAGGTTCATATGTGCTCATGGGTGTTTGTGCATGTGTCTCCTACCCGGGGGCCCTGGTGCTGGGTGTGGCGTCTGAGGCCTGCAGACGAGACAAGGGATTCATCCTGTCTGACTGCAGCTTATCACCGGACTGGCTGTCACCTAATGAGATATCAGCAACCCGGCATTTAAAAGGTGTAGGACGGGAAAAAAACGTGCATACAAAGCAGAGCGACGGTGGACTAACCGATGGTTTGTCTAGACGAGTCCGTGTCTGAGGTGGAGCTGTCTCACACTGTTTCCTTGTTGATAAGCAGCCTCTAAGTCCTCGTCTACACTTCGGAGGATATCTTTTTTTAACTGATGTATCTAAAATAAAGAATATCCATCCACTCATCCTTAATTTGACAAAATATCTCCACTACAAATGATTCAAACAAGCATCTTGGGCCAGTAGGTGGCAAAGAAACAGAGAAACAGAACTTCTGTACTATGGAAGGAGTTTTAATTTCTGTTTTAAAAAACGTAAAGACAAAAGTGTTATTATATCTGCGTTAGTGAAAGTAAAAACCCATCGACTGGCATTGTTGCCTCTGCACTTCACTGCCTTGTTTACTCTAGCACACTGTATTTTCACATCTCGGCAGTGGACGCATGCAGAAGTTGCCGAGATCCATCGGCGTTCGGGTCATTTCAAAACGGAGGGAAACGGGGCAACAATCGTTTGAGCCGTGTCCTCACACTAATCTTTCTAATGCCGAGAACGCCCAGAACACCGCGACAATGAGCGACAGCCCACATTGAGAGGATCATCCCCATTAGCCCTCACTCCGCCTGCATCCATCTCCACATTCCTTTGTAGGCTGGGTGTCAAGGGGCTCTGCTAAATGTGGTGCATTAGGTGCCAGCGGGTAACCAGAGGCAAAATGTTATTAGTGCCCTCGACATCGGGATCTATCAGGGATCCAAATAAAGAGTAAATGCTGCGGCCTGTGTGTGTCTGTGTGTGTTTGTGTTGCAGTCTTTGCATTACTACATGACGCTGAAGGGCATTCTTTCCAAAGAAGAGGCGACTAAAAGAGGGATGTCGCCAACTGCAGCGAGATCCCACTGGATACAAAAGGCCTAACGGAGTGAAGAGGCCTAATCGCCGTTGCTTAAAGAACGGAAAAAATGCCCGTGTGTGTTTGTGTAGCTGATGTTTTTCCAGCCCATCTGGAGCCGTCATAGTCCCAGCGAGTAGCGGGTGGCCATCTGAAGCCGTGACAGCAGTGACAGCGGGCATTACCGCTGATTGACAGGGTGGCGTGGAGGCCGTGGCATGAAAAAACAAAGTCCTAGACTCTGGATCACACTACCTGGGTCTTTATGAGACGAATACATAAATAGTTCAGTCATTTGTTGGATATTTAACACGAGTCAAACTGTTGTGGAAAGGCGGGGGGGGGGGGGGGGGGTCTTTTGAGAGTAGTGTCAGTCAAATTCAAGCTTTTGCATTATTAATGAACATCGTAGACGAATTCTTTCGGGTCTTTTCTCCTGCTTGATCGCCGGAGCAGTTTGTGCAGGACGGCCGAGAAACGCCTCGTCTAAACAGACCCTGACACAAAGTCCAGGATTTCCCAGGTGTTTGGGAGGCATGACATCACGCCGCCTCCGTCTTCCGAACACAATGAGGACTTTCAGAGGTGCCGGTGAGAACAGTCGGCAAAACAAGCCTGGAGCCGTGCGTCAACAAAAAGGGCCCCCTTCTAAATAATATGGAAAGTGGAGATGAGAGCCAAAGCAGTTTGCAAGCAGCTGAATCCAGTTAACGCCTGGAAAAAATTATAGAAACATTTGGCAGCAAGGGGGGGGGGGGGGGGGGGACGACACACCAATGTCGGACAACCTGGAGGGGTGCGTGTGTGATGACAGCTAATGGGGGGGGTACACCTATTCAGAAACACAATATTGCTTCTCTGTGTAGACACGGACTCCGAGGTTGTGTGTTTTTTTTTCTGGCACCCTGGAAACAACCATGTGTTTGTGTGCCTTCAGCTTTACCTTATTAAAACGTCATCGACTCTTAAACTGCATATTTATGCGGCGCTAACCGGCGCCTGACGGCAGCGCTCGCACACCGCTCCGTCCCGGCTGGCAGGCGGAGTCGGACAGGCTGTGTCACCCGGAGATAAGCTTTATTACACGACGTATGCACAGGGCCCCGTTTGATTGATGCGTCTCCATTATTATTATGTTCTGCCGAAGGTAATGTATTCCCCCGGCTTCCATAAAAAAAGAAGAAGAAGACCAGTTCTAAATTAGTTGTGTCAAATAGTGGCAGCCGAGGTGTTGGCCCTATCTCTCCCTATCTGCACATCGAAATGAGGTTGTGCTGACATTGTGGTTGGGTGGTTGGGTGCGGTTGGGCGGGGAGGGGGGGGGGGGTAGTGCAGCAGCTACAGCAGCAGGACACAGTGTCTGTTCTCAATGTGCTCATTCAATGCATTTCTTCAGGATCGTTAAAATAGCTTTTCTGTAATTTGATTTAATTTTCGTTTCAAGGACCCGGATGTGAGAGGTCTAGCTACTTCTCAACCTGAGGAAAACCTTGCACTCTTTTTTGTGTAATTGGTGCTTTTTACTTCAAGTAGAATTTGGTGACTGCCTCTGCCACTTCTTATCTAGTCTCATCAACACCCTCTTCAAATATAAATCCCTACACACCCTGGGTCACTAATACTTACTTGACCCCCCCCCAACGTCTGTACTCCATCCTGTAACCTATGTTCCTCAGATATGGATCTACTTCACTTTTGAGAAACTCCTCAGACTTTTGATCTTTAGTTTTACGACCTACTATTTGTCCGACTTTGATTTGTTTTAAATTTTTGGTTTAAAACTTTCCTGACTTTGTAATCCTGAATCCTGAAGGTGAGCAACCGCTGCTGATGCACGAAGACCAGATCAGCTGACGACTCCCAGACGCCGCAGCTTCAGATAATAATATCGAAAACATCACACGTCCAAACGGCACCAAATCCGACACTGCTCTTCCTTGGGCCCTGAACAATACACGTGCCAAGTGTGAAGGCGATGAAATGAACGGTGCTCGAGATATTCGAACCACAGACGGAGACATTTCGTGAATTATTAGCTGGATTTAAACAAAAGCTTCTCCAGCCTCTATGTAAAAACGACCTTTTCTCTCCTCTCAGTTTTAGAGTATCGGTTTACTAAAGAGCCGAGTAAACGGTTGGTGCACCGTCTTTATCGGTCTCCCCCCCCCGAGTCCAGGTTGATGTGGTAATGCTAATCTGAACTTGGGGGGGAGAGACATTCTTGGCATCCGTCGAACTCCCCGAGCGACTAAATCATACAAATAATCACTATTTTTCGAGCAATAGGACAGATTCCTCTCATGCATCTGCATTCCCCATCCTCATTACACACGGAGGGGGGGGGGGGGGGGTTGACGCAACCTTGGCCAGACTTTCATTTTATCGCTGTCTCTCATCCCTGGAGTGGTAAAAGTGATATGAAAGGTTGTATTACGACACCATGTTTTATTCTCATTTCCCCTCCTCTGGCAGCTCATCAGAGTGAGAGGGGATCTCTTCTGTGCAGTCGGACGTGAAAGCTTTGTTGGGGGGGGGTGGGGGGGGGGTGAGCGGAATGCAACACGCCGGCCACTTTGAGGATCGGGGGGAATCGAGAAAGCGTTGGCACCTGCAGACTCACACAGGTGCTGCATGTGTAGCCTGTGGTGTGAGGAGGGGAATAAGCTCGAGGTTTCGATGGCAGCACTCCTGGGAGACACACACACACACACACACACACACACACACACACCTACCTAACCGTTAGCCCAGATGTGGCTCTGCCTCGACTGTCACATCTGTCTCAGCTCTGCGATCAGCGTGTGTGGGTGTCTCCAGGAGTATAAATATGTCTCTGTGTGTCCGTTTCCCAGAGTGTGTGGCTGTGTACGTGTGTGTGTTTGTGTGTGTGTGTGTGTGTGCACTGTTTGTCTGCATCCTCACAGGCGCTGATGGATCTGAGTTAATGTTCTGCAGCACTGGGACTCTCATCTCTTAATAGCTTTAGCAGTTTCACCCAGTGACGGGTCCACCTGACTGCAGCGGGGCCCGGTGGTAGTTACAATTGAGCAACGTTTACAGCTTTGATGGCTTTTACTCACTCTGCAGTGATTAACTTTAAGTGACTTTGCTGTAAAGATAGATGTTTAAGAGCCGGGCTCACAGTTGAAGGCTGTGACAACCCGACTCAAAGTGGGAAAAACAGAGGTTCAGACCAAAGAACTTTGTGTTTAGGTTTCTCGTCCAATCGCACATGATGTTTTAAATCCCTTAAAACAGAGATTTGAACAAGCACCTTCCGGCGTTATCTTTTCATTACAGCATTTCTTTAACTTTTATTAATATTGAACGTATCATGTGGCCAAAAACACCTGAAATTCATCTCTGCACTTCCTCAGGCCCTTAATAATACACATGACAAGTGAGAAGCCGATATGAGAAACGCTTTTTCGAGATATGACAAAATGAAACGTGCATTGCAAGGCCACCTTGTGGGTCTGTGCTACGTGCACGTATCTGAAAAACACACGAGGGACACACTCTGCAGTCAGATCACACAGTAACATCAGAGCCCATGATAGCTTCTCTCCCACGGGACACTGGGAACCTGTGAGAACTCCCTGGGGACCTCAAATCATCCTCCTCAACATGTGTACACAACCTTTGTTCAGAATTTGGGTGAAAATTGAAATAACAAAGTTGTCAAGCAACAGATAAGATCCTTGGGTTTTATGTGTACAATCATTTCATCAATCAAATTGGTCTCATAAGGCTCAACCCCTTTAATTACATCGTCAACAGCTCAATTAAAAATATTTCTTCTGGGGGGAGGGTTGGCAGTTACATATAATAATGCAAATATATAATTTATCGTGAATTATGAAAACCACACACAGACCTGGAGGAATGTGAGCTCCCTGAGTGTCGTGCTCCGACACGCAGCTGAAGTCTGAAGGCAGCTAATTGACACCACACAGAAAATACAGCATCAAACCTTTGGGCTCAAACCTGTTTTTAGGTGAATCAGCGGTTGTGATGCGATGCTGAAATTCCATCTGCTTTGAAAGAAGGGAGCAATTAAAGGGTTTTCACACCCGACATAACTGAGGGTCTGAGCTGTTTGAAGTTCAACGAGCTGCGATACGTTATTAATATTCTGACAGGCGATAATTTTCAATTCCTGAACAATCGTTTTTTGAAAGCGGCAGAGAGGTGAGGAAAGGAGGCAAGGTGCTAGCCACGGACTTTTGATTATGCACCGCGGCTAACAAGGTATCATTCACGCTTCGGCTGCTGTTATGAGTCAGAAATTTAAATTAGAATTCAGTAAAAGGAAACAAAAAGGAGTCAACAAACTGTCGTGGACTCTGGTTATTTAAAGAAGCACCCACAAGGTCACACGGCCGACGTTAACAAATTGGCTCCACTACGTATTTCCCATCTGATCACAGAGCCAGATCTCCTCTGATGTAAACGTCCCCGGCGCAGGGTGAGAGGTGAAATCCTCTGCTACGCACGCCGCATGAGGAAAAGCTGCTTCACCGGCAGTGAGAGATGAGAAGTTTATTTTCCCACTGACAGAGAAAAATCACCTCAGAATATTATTTCCTTCTCTGCAGCAGTGATCGCTGATATTCCAACGAGAAACCTGGTTATGTTTTAATGATTGTCGGTTTGTTTGTTTGTTTGTTTGTTTGTAAACAGGATTACGTTAAAAGCTATTGGATGGAATTTCACAAATCGTGGTGGAAGGGTTCAGGAATGTTCCCATTACATTCAGGATCCATGAATTTCTTTTCTTCTTCTTTAATCTTGTGAGATACAGTTTTTTTTCAACATGTTAATTTCTCACACACTAATTTATGGATTTTAATAAAGAAATTTGTATATTGACATATTTAGGGGAGTAATATTTACCAGAGTGTGTAATTTGGTGCCACTCAATTGAATTTAGGGTGACTTTTGGACCTTGGTGGAGGATTGTGCTCTACTCAGTGCTCTTCCAGTTGTTTTAATCAAAACCATGAACATTTCAAACAGACCTTAACTCAGGGAAACACACTGTTACCTGTTGCTTCCAGTTATTAGCGCTGCTGACAAATCGCTCGGTGGATGAATGTGCCTCGCGACATCAGCTGTGATCCGTTAACACATCATCTCAACCAGACACGTTCTCCTCATTACCAGTCCTCCCAGTTCTCACGACCCCTCTGGCTCGGAGGGGCTGCTGGGTTTGTGGTGTCCGGCCTCAATGCATCTGAGAACAAAATAAAAAATACATTTTCAACCAACAGCCATAAAGAGGTTTGAATTAATACCAGGGCACACCTCATAGAGTAGATGCTGCAGGAAGAGGTGGAATGTCTGTGAGCTGAATGTGAGGAGATCAATCTTTTCCCAGTCACTTCAACCGTCCATTTGTCATTAGCAATGGAGCCCTCTCCAGAGGTAAAGCAATATCCGCCATATCCAGCACCACGCTCTTATATATCGCTGCATCTCTGCTCATATACCCTTCAGGGAGGTCATTAATGGGGTGGGGTGGGGGGTGGGGGGGGGGCTGCGATCTCCAAAAACAGTCTGGATCCATACATCACGCCGTGCGCCGTCAGATTTCCTGACTCTGACAGCGGCTGCTACCCCGCCCTCCTCGGCTTTGCTTTGACTGAGAATTATTCTAACTTCCACAATAATCACAGGCACTGAGGCCGGTGTTTGTCTTGGACGGCGTTCAGACCCTCGCACGTCCATCACCGTAGGAGTCGGGGGGGTTTTGACGACCGCACAGAGCCGGGGTTTGGTTTATAGGCAGAGGTCTGAGGTGTCGGGGGCCTGGGGTTTATATATCGCTTTCTAAGAAAATAGGTGAGAGGCGACGAGAGCGGGTCACAGCAGAGCGCCGCCGGTGCAACGTCCCGCTCTGGAGAAGTGGCTTTAAATGAGTCTGATGGCCGTGATGTCATCAAAGAAGTGAGTTTACACCCAGCTGTGGTTTGTGCCTTAAAAACCACAACATCACAGATTCAGCGCTAAAGCCAATAGATATCTCCATATGGTCTGTGATACTGTCGGGCTTTTTTATTGACATGAAACACGGTCCTTTGCCAAAACAAAGATTGTTGCTGCTCTGAAGGTGCCGTGCTACATCAGGCAAAGACTATTCAGCAGAACACAAGCACGAGAGGAACAGAGTCTTCATACCGTCTCTGCAGCCGGGCAGAAAAACACCTGATTCAACAAATCATCGCTTTTAATCGATTCTGCTTCATCTGTGTCTTCACATTACGACAGAGGGGAGAATGGGGGGGTCCTGGCCGGGTGTCAGGCCCTTAACCCTCCATCCCACACAATTTCAGGCACAGTTAATAGCGTAGTTAATTCAAACTCACAGCTGGGAGATCCAGGCTTTATGATTACGCGGCCCGGTGGCGGCTCAAACAACCTGCTGCCTAGCTGCTGTGTTTGGATGTATGAACTGATACTTATCTGCAGGAAATGGCAGATCAGACCTCCACATATTGCTTCTCAATGAGCATGTCGCTGTCCGGACGGAGTCTGATAGGCTCACGTATCAATTCCTTATCATCTCAGGCACCATCTCCACGTTCTGGCCTGGTCACAGAGCGTGACGCAGGGTCAGAAGGTGACATGGTTAGAGGACACTGACCCTGACAAGCACAAAAGAGGTCTGTAATGATACATTCTGAATATAAATGTTGAATAAAACAAGTTTTAAGGTTTTAAAACATTATTTTCTCAGTAGTTTCCTTCAAAGAATGTATTTTTGTCTATTGTTTTCTCACTGGTTTCAAGCAGACATCATTAAAGACTGTAAATCAAGATGGATGACGCATCTCCACTTCCTGTCACTCTCTAATAATGAAGCCAAATGCTGCCATTTTGCCAGAGTCTGAGCGGCAGTTATCAGGGGATGGAGCCACATTGTCGGCGTCCCACTGATACATGCTGTCAACTAATTGTGAGTAAGTCTCTGTTGTCAATATCAATATTTCATGTTTTTTAAAGCCAAAAATTGATAAATAAAACCAAACTTCCACCAAACTTCCCCCAAAAAAGGGAATTTGAACAAACAACACTCTGATAAGAACTAGTTCGGTCTTGGTTTGGTCAGTGTCCAGTCCACTAACATGGAGGAGGAGGGTTCAACGTTTATGGAGCTGTAATGTCGTGACAGTCTTTGGACATCACACAGTTGTAAATGATCTTCTGGCACTGATCAATGTTTAGTTATATCAGACTCAAATTCATTTGACAGTCCTCTGGGCTGTTTGCTTCACTCCTGATGCAACATAATACTTCTCTGGTCTTTAACTGTGATTGTTACGTATTCGGTCATTTATATTTAAGGTCGTGGAGAAATACTTTGACATTTCAGGGGCTTTAAATAAATATCTAATTTTAAAACAATCCAGATTCCTTCAGCTCCTGAGTGAAATTTCCCCTGTGCAGCATTAAAAGCTTGAGTTTCACACGTTGGCTTGACTCGGAGTCACCATCACGTTATTTTCCTAGTGGAGATTAATTTTGACAATCGCTCTCCTGTTTGCGATAGAACACAGAAAGCCATATGTGCCATTAACCTGGTGCCCACAGCAGCTTGTGTAGGAACCTGATTAACTGGCCTGCAGTGATGGATACACAGACACACACACAGCTCCTTCCTCCCCTTCGCTCCTCCTGCTGCCTGGATCCTGATCAGCGGCATCCTGCTGCCTCTCGCAGGAAGGAATGTGACACAAGCTGTAACACACAACACGCAGGCCACAGTGAAAGTGGCATCACACAGACTGTAAATACATGTTCTTTAATCCTCTCTGAATTCATACGCCTCCTCGAATCATCCATGAATTCACTCCTGTCCGTTTGTTGATGGGTTTGTTTGTGAACAGAGTTACACAAAAAACAGCTGGACAGATCTCAATGGAACTTGGAGGAAGGATGAGTTGTGGGTCTGGAAAGAACCCATTAGATGATGGTGTGGATCCAGCAACAGTTCTATAACCAGGCAAGTTCGACTGGTTTTCTTTGACATTTTCACTGATTTGCAAGGAAATTAATTCATGAAAAAATGGATTATTTGTAATGTGCTAATTAAAACACACTTAATTGCAACTGAATCCCATTAGAAATGATAGAAAGCCTCCATCTTGTCCCCCCCCCCCCCTTAGTAAAAAATGGAGATAAAGCGTTATCGGAGCGTAACTCCATGTGTGCTTTTGCTCAAATTGGTTTGTGTGTGGACATTTCGAGTCTATTTGGAGAAACGGCTCCACTTCAGATGAGCATTAATCTGATTAAGAGCAGGATTTATTTGTGTTTCCGTGCTCAATAGAATCGCTTCCTGTTCAGCGCGCCGCCTGCCAATGAGGCTGAAGAGCCACGGCCTGGATGAACGGCCAACAGCTGTGTATATACAGTGAAGACATTTCCTCTCGCCATGACAAAAAAACAGCACCCTGTCCCGGCTCACACATCGTCTACTTATGGACAAGTACAGTAAATATACAGTCTGTTTGAAGGAATATGGGTGGTAGGTATTGTTTTGTGTATTCTTATTTTCTTAAGTTTAGCTTTTAAAAGGGCAGATCCAGTAAGGAGGAGATGGATAGGAGACAAACGCCTGGAGCCAGAGAGATCGGGTCTGTGTGGACATTTGTGATGTGGGAGATAGTTCGAGGAGGGAACATGTCATAAAGTAAAAACATACAACTACCACGTGTAAATCTGTTTCTTTTTTTACAAGCTTCATCTGTTTCTAACCATGTTTGTCGCCCCACGGAGCCTTGTAGGTTTTTCTTAACGTTTCAATATCCTGTGTCCAGTTCAGTTTTGAATTTCATTCGCCGTTAAAACCATGCGAGTTGTCCAAAAATGAGAGGATGAATATATTCCCAGAAAAAAAAGAGAAAAAGGTAGGATTTTATCGCCACAGAATTCAGGTCGAGAAACGTAAAGCCATAATATTGGCAGTAAAGATGTCTCCTCCAAACTGACAGCTCCCAAACCTCAGTTCATAAACCTGTCTGGAGATTATGTGCATGGCTGAGACGCGCCGTCTAAATACTTGGCCAGCGGCTCAGCAGTGGAAACAGTTTGTGCACGACTCTATTCACACAGTTGACGGTGCATCGGAGAGAGAGCTCAATGCACCCGGTCCACGTCGGGTCCATATAGGTTTCCGTGAAGTGCAACAAACCAGACTCAGCTAATTCCTCTGCTCCTTATTTGGCCGCGTCCTGGCTCACGCTCCCTTTCCCATGGCATGCCCCGGAGAATTTATTCAATATGTAAAGTGAATGCAACATTGTGTTCAAACAATAATAAACGGTTTGTGTTCGCGCTCCCTTTAAACTTAAAAACCCTCAACTCCCGCATCCAAGATTCCAAAACGGCTGCGTCAGTGTAACCATAGCGCTGCAATTTGGATAAATAGTGAAGATGAAAGCCGAATTACGTTTTCTACATGCCTCGGAGACTGCTTGCACATTTTTCTTAAAGCACCGATGTCTGGGTGTGTAATTACACACTAAATGCTGTTTTTTCTTCTTTTTTTTTAGGGAAGTATGTGTCGCTGCACAAACATTAAAACCCCGAGTGAAAATGGGCACATTGCACAAACACACGCCCCAGATTGAGAGTCGCTCAGACGCCACAGAGCACAACAGTGCTATTAAACTAATCAATGGTCTTTATCAGCAGTTCCTTAGTTTCTTTTTTTTTTTTTTGGGGGGGGGGGGGGGGCTGACAGTTTGAGTACATTCCCCTGAAAATGAAGCCGTGTCTGACCCTTTCCTCCAGCCCCATATAAATGTGATATATCTATGACTTGTGGGCAGTTGAGCCACAGTGATTTTTTACTTTCTCCCGAAATAAATTTGTTAGGCATTAAAGAGCAAGAGTCAGAAGTGGAAGGTAACTTAATACATTTACTTTAGTTTAGTTTTGACAGACTTGTATTTCACTCAATCGTTTTAGTTTTGTGCTATTTATACATGTCTGAGGTGAATATATTATTATTAGATATCAGTGGGCTGGCTCAGAGGGTAGAGCGGGTTGTCCACCTACGCACTGCTTATACAATAATGGTAATAATAATTGTATATAACTTGTATATAATAAATATAATAACAGTATAACTCACATAAGGGGACTTTTTGCATTATTCTCATATTTCTAGCAGGACTGATAACATATGGAAGTATTGCCAGTTTTACTTTGGGTAATGGATCTCAGTACTTCCTCCACGACCGTGTACATGTTAATGCATCAAATACTCAAAAAAATATATTTATACATAGACAGAGATATTAATAGTTTTACTACAATAAATATTCTGAGTGCTTCTGCCCCTGTCTGTAAAGACATCCATAAAGATTTCACTAAAACATAAAAGCCTGGAGGAGAAAGTAGTTTGAGTGGAGGGAAAGTGTTTTTCACAATCTAATGTTGATCTCCTCAGATTTCTCTTCTAAGGGGCTTCACACCAACAGGTTAGGAACCATTACTTTCACCCTTTCATAGTCGTGTTAATATATAATTTTCAACATTTCAGTTTGCCATTAAAGCATCGCTATGTAGCCGTATCTGAGCTGGAGTGTGAAGCCATCCGACCTTTGTGGGGGGAATCAGTGGGTGTCATCGCGGATGTTTGAGGGGGTTGAGCATCTCTCCAGTGTCGGGGGGGGGGGGGGGCGTGGGGGCAGAGAAAAGACACGGGGAGCGATGTGTTAAATGCAGGACACCCCCTTCCCTCCCTCGTATTGTTTCGACAACATGGGGGACATCTGGCAGCGGCAATACAACCCAGTGTTGAGGTCTCCATCCTCTTTCTAAAGCAGTGAGCTGTGCAGCATTGAAGCACTGCCGGCATATTCTCATGCTAATGCCCACAAGGCTGCAGCAGATGTGAAACATTCGGTTCTGTTCTTGTTCACTTGTAAAGAAATGATGTGGCCCGTTATCTTTCTGTCGCTCTTTTTTTTTGTGTTGTTGTTCTTCTTCGTGTTGTAAAGATGAGTTCATGGCGGAGGCCATCGTCCTTGGTGGCCCCGACTTAAAGCCGCTCGCTTGTGGATTCTCTGGGCGATAGAAAAAAAAATGGTCACGCTCATGTTTTAAAGATCTGATGAATAATTCGTGGAAACATGCAGCTACAGTGGAAAGTTGTGGGGACGGTGCGCAGAACAAACATCTCTAAACTAACTCACCCCTGTGACCACAACAGCAGCTTCTACATGCTGGTCTGCATAGTTTGTGTGTGGGTCATTCTTCGAGTGTAACACTTTTATGCCCTATTGTGTGTCATAATGTGAAAGTCAGCTGTTTAGCATTGCTTATAATTAAAATGTGCATTCCTATGCTCTGGTAATGGTCGACAAAGAGATGTAAATTATGTCTTGTGCCAGTTTTTACTTTATTTAAGTGTATTTATTAACACTTATAATTAATAGTTACATTCCTGAGCACATGGAAATAAGATGTAAGCGATGTCAAATAAAACAAATGAATTAAAATGTGAGTATTCAACTTTTATTTTTCATACTTGGCAATATGTAAGTGTCACTTTATTTGTGCATGTTCAAGTTTGTGTGTTAGTTAGTTTTAAA
This sequence comes from Platichthys flesus, assembly GCF_949316205.1. Lineage (NCBI taxonomy): Eukaryota > Metazoa > Chordata > Actinopteri > Pleuronectiformes > Pleuronectidae > Platichthys > Platichthys flesus. The sequence continues at coordinate 17,362,196 of NC_084964.1, read as the reverse complement.
TAAAGTGTATTTGTTGGTGCTTATAATTAATGTGTCTAATCCTTTGCACAGGAAAAATACCCTGAATTGAAATAGATGCATTGAAATGTGAATACTTTATAATACTGAATACTGAATAACGTGAAGACTGTTTTTTGCATACTCACATCAAATTTGTCTGAGTATCACTGGCTCATGTGTGCGTTGTGTGAGTTGTATACTTTTATTAGCTGTGACGTGTGATATTGTGTGTTTTTGTGTATTTCTGTGCCCTGGCTTAAAGAGATGTCGATGAAATGTGGAGATTTTTGCAGGACTGCACATTTCAGCCTCAGTCGTTTTTCATTCTACATTATTTAATCACAACTTTATTTATTGCACGAAGATTCGATCTTAATTTGGCCGGGATGCTCCACGTGACCCCGCCTACCTGGCTCACCATTGGCTCCCGTGTTCCTCTCTCCCTCGTCCCATTGGCCGGGGACCTGTCCGTCCAGCATCCTGACATGTGAGACAAGTTTACAACTGTGCACACGTGCAGCTCGTGCATCAGGCTGACGGTGGTGTGATCAGGGAGGAGGAAGAGGAGACGTATGCACCGAGTCCACACAAGCACCTGTGCGCTCTTATTCTGAAGGTTTGCCCCCCCTCACCTGTGCGCAGCAGGTACCACAGAGCTTCACTTTTATTCTGGAGCCTGAGGAGACAGACGTGGGTTCCATCCCCCGCTCAGCCGTGGATCGAGTCTCCCTCCTCGGTGTCTTCATGGAGAGGAGGCTGAGCAATGCGCGCCCAGCATGGCTGTGGCTCCAGCAGCGACCACCCAGGGACCGGTATGGCTTTTAGCCGCATCCGAAAACTGGACGCCCCGTCCCGCGGCATCTTCCGGAGAGCGGCGGTCATGCTCGGCTCGCTCCTCGCCTCCCTCTTCCTCCTGCACTGCCTCACCGACCGCTGCTGCACCATCACCCCCGCGGCCGCCTCCGCCTCCCCGGGCCAAGCCTCCTCCTCCGGGCGGCTCTTCGAGGACCTGAGGTCGCTGAGGACCAAGCGGCTGGTGTACGAATGGACCCCCGGGTCCGCGCGCTCCTCGCCGTGGCTCGCGGACCCGCCGGCCGGGGAGTCGCTCCTCCTGCCGCCTCCGGATCTAGTCGCCTCCAGGAAAGTGTCTCCGAGGTTCGCAGGTAAACTCAGCCCGCTCGGGGAGGGGAGCAAGAAGCTGCCGCAGGCTCTCATCATCGGGGTGAAGAAAGGAGGCACCCGGGCTCTGCTGGAGTTTCTCCGGGTTCATCCGGACATCAGGGCCGTGGGAGCGGAGCCGCACTTCTTCGACCGCAACTATGAGAACGGGCTGGAGTGGTACAGGTGAGGGAACACGTGGAAACACATGAAAACATATGAAACACATGGAAACACATAAAAACACGGAGAGGAAAACACATGAATCATTATTTCCATGAACTTAAATCCACATGTTCAAATTGAGGCTGTGCACGGAATTAATTACATCTATTTTATAATCTTGATCATGATGATAAATTATGTTTTTCCAAATTTCCACGACTGCATCACTGATAAAGGTTCGTCCACAGAAACCAGCAAATCTTTATTTAACGTCTCACTCGCTGCTGGTCTGATGATTTATTAAGTTTCATCCACTGTGCTTTCTTTAGATGATATCAGGCTGCGGGGCTTTTTGAAAAAGAGGAAACAGCCTGAGTCATCTGAGGAATAAAATATAAAGCAGAGTATTTGAATAATATCCATGCATTGTAATTTCGAAGAATTAATGACTCATTAGTTAATCTGCTTGTGAAACTTCTGAAAACTATTTTTAAATGTAACCTAATTTCCTGTCTTGCACTTTGTCTGTTCCTCAGTAAACATACATATCACTTCATAACTTTAGTGTTAGAAGATTTGAATGAAATTTGCTGTTAATAATTAATAATTAGTTTACTAACAGATATTTTAACACATTTATCCTTTACATTAAATCATAATTATTTTAATTATCTAATTAATAAACAGTAAAACTGACTTTTTATATATTTTCTGACATGTCAAACTTAAAAGTTTTAGATTTCACTATTTAGAAAGTAAAAAACAATAAATAACAACAAGTTGAAAGAGGAATAATAATTACACCAGAGTAGATTTAAAATAAAGTTTATTATATAAAAAAGTGAATTGTGCAAAGTTCATCAAAACTTTGTATTGTTTTTTTTAATTAATTTTGTTCACAGCCTTAAATATTCAAAAGTGTCGGGGATTTGTTTTCATGTTTTTCGCGACAGAAGAGAAACTTTTGAGAAACTTTGGTCCTCGTGGAGGAGTGGGTTCAGTCCCCCCCCATCCAAGTTGAATTTGTGATTGATTTCATGTGTCACTGTGTGTGTGTGTGAGTGTGTGTGTGTTCACATTTCCACAGGCCGGTGGGGACTAAGCTCCCCGTCTCCGAGGCTTCTCTGTCTAATGGGGCATCGCCAACATGCAGCTCTGTTATTAAGACGGATTAGAGCCGTGATGAAAGGTTACCTGAGTGTCTCAGGAGGTGTAATTCACCTTCTGATTGAGTTAACACAGCACACAGCACCCACTCAAAGCCCACGGACAAAACTTTTACTCTCGCTCACCGACAACCCCCCCCCGGGGCAGCCTCGACTAACTCACCCCCTCTCCTCCCTCGCCCCCTTAAACCACTCTGGCTCTCTCCCATCTCCCACTCACACACCTCCCTCTTTGTGCCTCTCTGAGAGTGAACACTCTCTTTTCGCCATCACTCTTTCACACCCCTCTGTTTACCTATTCATCCATTGTGGGGGGTTTATATCCATGAGGATCCCATCTATCCCGAGGAGTTGCCAAGATTCCCTGGAATTTGGACCGTGCCTCCGAGGACGGGCCCCAGTGCCGCTTTCCCCCCGTAACGCTGTCCATTTAAAACAGAGGCCGCTCTGAATTTGCGAGGAAGAGGAATAAATAAGTGTTAGAACCGGAGAGCGGCTCCCTCTGCAGGAGTCCATCTTGTCAGCTCTCCTCCCCGACGTCTCAGAGTCCTGCCGCTCGTAGCCTCTGTGTGTGTGTTTGGTGGAGAAGCTATTGATTGTTGGCCTGCGTGGAGACATTCGTCAAAACCAGGAGGAGGTCGGTCTGATTGCACCGCAGAGAACCTGACGGGCTCTTCGTCAAACTCGTCACTTGGGTTTCAAGGCTGTGACAGCTTCAAGGCTGCGAGGACGTGAGACATGTTGAGAAACAATCACCAAGTCCTGCAGCCACGTTTAATTCTCCTTCAAACTAAAATGAAATATAAAGAACAACCTGTCGGTGTTTGTGCAAAACAAGGATTCCTGTGTCTAATCGCTGTGTCCAATTCCCCTGAATTATGCCCTTCCCTCCATTAGCAACAGTGAATAAAACGTGGAAGCTTCCGTCTCGGGAGACTCTTTGTTTATTGTCGTTTGGGGGGGGGGGGGTGATATGTGTGTCCTCAGCGTGAATCACTCGTCTCCGTCCCCGATGGGAATGTGCGGAACATACTTTTAACACCTCTAAGCTCCTAAATGTGACGTGGCAACATCTAGGACTCGTCTTTTTCCAGCTTTCCCAGGAATTATACTTGTCTGGCTCGCTGTGGGAATTTTCCATCAAGTCAGTCACACACCCGAGCCGGTGATGAAGAAAGAAATCTGTAATTTATAGAGACGTGGCTGACAGAGCAAGAAACACTCTGAAGGTTTTAAATGTTTCACTTCACTTGTAATTTGCCCAAATCTGCATTTATTTACTTATAAATAGGACCTTTATTTATCTAATGTTAGTAAATCTGCTCATGTGAGATGTGATTAGTTTTGCTGAATGCCAAAAAGGTTATGTTGTCACCCCTGTTCCTATTGTTTGTAAGATAACACAAAATCCACAGCACAGATTTCCATGAAACTTGGTGGAAGGATGTGGGAGGGGTCAGGGAAGAAGCTATTAAAGTTAAGTGTGGATCCGGATCATAGGTCAAGCTCAGGAATTATTTTACCATCTTCAACATTGCGCGATAGGACGTTTTTCAAATTTGTAAGAATTTTAATTTATAGACTTATTTAGAAGACACATTTTTATAGGCTAAGTGTGTTTGTGCTCTACTGAGTGACACTCTAGATTACTTAATTAATATATTGTCCATTTTCCAGAAGTCCCAGTTGTGTACTCTTGGTAAAAATCCGGCCTTTTGTCGAACGTGCCCGGTTCCGCCTGCTCAGCTCAGCCAGTGTTCCGTTTCACTACACATTTCTCAGTTGTGTATCCTTACAACCACACACAACCTGTTGGGCTTTTGTAGGGGAAATGGACACTCGGAGTGAACAAGGAGGTCAAGCACAAACAGTGTAAACCGAAGGGGAGGTCCAGGCTTTGGAGTAGTGGCGATTATGTTTAAGGTCTACTTGGGTTACTGAACGCCCAGTTTCTACTTGTCTAGACCCGGCCAGCCCAGTCCCTGTTTGATGTCTGCAGCCCGGTTGGATCAGGCTTCAGCAGATAGATCCCTTAATGGGTTAATTATCCTTCAAAAAACACGTGTGACCCATTAGAGACGAGGACAAGGTGTCTCCAGATCGGCCACACGTATATTTAACTAGGTACAAACAAACATTCAATACACACTCATTAAAAACCAAGATTCTCACACACACCTCTCTGAACTTGGTAAGGAAATAAACAGGATATCAGCAAAAACCTCTTTGTAAAGTTGATCAGAGTTGTTGTTTCCCTCGTCTGCTTCTATTCTAAAGTCTCCCTCATGTGTTTCACTTGTTTGAAACCATGAGAAACCCAAATGAAAAGATCATGCCCGGCTAGAAACTCTGAAAAAGTCACGTTGAATTAGGGGTTCCCCTGTTCATAAAGCTGGCCTCGTTTGAAAGGATGCTCTGTAATGGTAATAAAAACAAAAAGGGTCTTAATCATACAGTCAAAGCAGTGGTCCAGTGTGTAGCCGGGTGTGTGTGTTTGTGTGGACTGGGAGGCACGGCAGCTTCAGATGAGGATGCACACGGAAGAAATAAAAGACTTCAGGCCAGTTTGTCCGAATACAAATCGAGGCAAAATCCACAAATGTAAAGATTCGTATTTATTTATTCATTTGTGATTCGAATTTTTCCTTTTATTGTACAACAGATTTGTCAAGTTGTGTTGAATGTGTAAAGAAATGAGGCCGGTGTCCAAGTTTTTTTCATAAATGCTGGCTTGGTTTTACAGTGGGTGTCAGTTAATTGGGTGGCAGAGTTTAAACTGTGGCCTTGTTCGCTGCTGCCTGACGCTCTCATGGTGACGTGCGGGGGGGGGGGGGACCAGTGGAAACCATGACACAACTCTAACTGGGAGAGGCTCGATGTTAACGGTCAAAAAGGAGAAAAGTGTTACTGACGACTTCTTCAGCTGGTGGACTTACAGGATAATGAAGTTGTTGTGTAGCAGTCACTTTGTAACAGCGGGGCCTATAAACGTCCAAACCGAGAATCGTACGACACACGACACAAGTTCTGAAGTCTGTGCACATGTTTATTGTGTATCTGCACCAGGTGGTCATAACAAAACCACACAGCCGCTGAAACACAAGGCCAAATTTAACTGTGTGTGTGTCTGTGTGTGTGTACTATAATTCCATATTTATGTCAGCACACAAACTGCAAGCACCTCCTGTTGCCCTTGGTTGTAATCTGGCTAAGGAAACAGGAATGACATGTTCCTCAAAGTGTCAAATAGAGCAAGTGGGTTCAAAATAGTTTTCACCCACTCTATAACCTGACTCTAACATCTCTCTCTCACCTATCTGGATTTATGTAACAGTATGAGCCAGAATCATAAGAAACATCCTGGAATGTATTTTTTTCTGGTGTTATTTATCTGAGAGTGCAGAACCCTTAAAAAGCTGCATCTCCACGGCCTCTTTAGAAGAGACTTTGAAGGGAGATATTTGTTTTAGAATTTCTCCACCGCACAGTCGAGATTTTAAAAACAGATTTAACTCATTTCCCCCTGATTCACCCCCCGTTTGATTTATCCTGTTTTTGCCTCTACGTTGGAAAATACCAGGCTGTAATGGAATATACTTAGAGATCCCTCAAACTGGTTATGGGTTGGTAATGGTTTTTAATTTAATTCAACATGTTCGAGCATGAAACAGGATGTTGGAATTAGACTTAGTTTTAGAAGGGAGAGTGTTTTTTTTAAATATTGGGACATTAAATCCGGCAGGTTTACCTTCAAGTCCTTTTCAAAATAAAGCGTTCAACTCTCTGTACTTAGAAAACTTAATAAACGTTTACCAAAATGCTGTTTTCTTGATGATAATAAGAGGAGCACAACTCCATGTGCTGACACAAGGGCAGGTCTGTGGATGGCAGGTGGAGCAGGGGAGGCCTGGTGGAGGTGGGGGGGGGGGTCAGGGTGTGGGTTGCAGAGGGCGCGCACACAGCGGACGTAACGTGATCACCAGAGACCTCCTGAACATTAGCTCCGAGCTGCCTTTGGATCGGGAAAGTGATTATCGTGGGGTATAATTGTAAAACCGAGAAGGCCACCCCCCTTGCTGAAGGAACGCAACCCCGCTAACGACTGCAGTCCCCCCCCCACACACACACACACCCACACTCACTCGCCAACTCCTTGACCTCCGCCACCCTTTCCGACATCTTCGCGTGCCCTTAGCAGCTGACCCCAGGAGGCCCCATGCAGGGGGGAGGTAGATAGAAGCCAGGGAGACTATCCACAGAAGTGCCTGTCAGCAGCTGCCCTCTGGCATCCGGGGAATCTGCCCCCCTGATGGTTGGGTGAGGACAGGCAGCAGGTGCAGGGTCCTCCGCCGACACCACCTGGATCTCCACCAGATGCTAACACCTGATGAGTTCACCTGACACACCTAAAATAAGTTAGTTGGAAAGTTTAAGGCGGTTGGTGCGGTGCAAATATCTCAGGTGTCAGGGATCAGGAACTCCGGGGGGCTTTGATGAGCACGTGAAGAAATGGAGTGTGATTGATGGCGGTCAGCAGGGGTCGTGTCGAGGCCCGCCGCAGAACGTGCCACCCTCGCAGTTCACAATGCCAACAGATGGTTCCGCAACATTGAGATCAGGTTGCGATGTTTCTAGGTTTCGAGTTGTTTATTCACTTTTGGGTTTGTGTGTACACACTCGTCAGAAACCTGTTTGACCCCGTCGGGTTTCCGAGGCCCCCGCTCAGCTTAGCAGCTGTCGGCCCTTTTATGAGGCATTAGCCCCCAAACATTATGAAGCATTTATTCTGGGATTCATATTTCAAATGCAGCACGGGGGGTCACTTTTTATTGTGCTTTGGAAAATGGAAATACGTTGCTCTGGAAAGCTGAAATACACAGTAATCATTTCAGTCGTATCGAATTTGATCAACTGTGACGTTAACGTTTTCTGAAGCTGAGAGTTTTGACCTTTTTCCAGACGTTGAGTTTCACGTGCTCAGTTTTCTGCTTTCGGCCGTGATACCTGAAGAGCTCTACTAGTTTAGCGTTTTTCAAGCAATGCCCACGAACCTCAGTGATTTATTTCCCTGAACTTCATGGAAACCTGCCAGGTAATGTTTTCTAATATCACAGCAGTTTGTGCCCCTCAGGCTCTTTATACAAGCAGCACGACTGAAATAGGAGAAAAAGGAAGAATCATGTTAGCAATTTTCTTCCTGTTCTAGATTTCTGTTCCTCTTGTGTTTCATTCTTTTCCTTCTTGGCAGTCCGAGGTTGATGGAAGTTAAGTGTTATCCTTCCACAAACAAAGAGAGACTGTAACCCTATCATTTGACACCGGGCGAGTCAGGGGGCTTCATACCGAGCGGCTGCAGCTCTCCTCGCAGCAGCGAACTAAACAAAACCGCAGAAAACAAACCACCAGAATTCAAGCACATCAAGACTTTCAGAGGATTTGCCAGAGTGCTTTAGGATTTTCAGAATTAAGCAGCCAAACCCATGTTATTTGGGCACAGAGGGGCTTTGGTAAATGATGCATGGACGGAGCATATACGTGTTACAGCCCTCAGTGGTGCGGATTGGCAGGGGCAGACCAACGCCTCAGCGTGATGGATCTCTCTTTCCCATCTCACAGGCAACAGCTTTATCACAGGACAGGGAGCCCCTCCGTATTTTCCACCAGAGACAGAGACAGACCCGGCGTGAGGGAGAAGCCGAGCTGTGGAAAGCCTGGGAACCAATAAAAAGAAGGAAGCCCTCTCTCCTCCTGGGTCCTCCATTTTCCGTTCCAACTGTAGTGTTTTCTTTACCACATTTTTTTTTCCCCTCTGGCACACATCTCATTCCTATATTTCAAGTCCCCCCGTAAAAATTAAAAAACATTCAAGTGTTTACTACTCGAGGAAGCTCGTCTTTCCAGCCCCTTGACTTCCATTCACTTAGCAGGGAAGTCTTTTACCCCTTTCAAGGGTCTTTTAAAGGTTTACTGACCAAACATGGAATTGTTTTCCTTTAATGCTTGTGTGCTCAAAGGCACAAGGGCTGCGACACGCTTGCCATGTGTGCTATCTGCAGCTGCCTGTGTGGCGATAGGATGGCACCGAGCATCCTGTTTTCTGTGGCTCCAGCAGGGCAGGGCCGGTGCCAGTCGCCTTGGCAGAGTCCAGCCCTGCAGACATGGACAGAGGCAATGCCAGACAGCACCTCAGGCACAACCTCTATGTGACTGCCCAACCTCTGTCTCCATGCAAAACACGGAATTATACCGGAGCCAAGACCGAGACATTTGTGTGTGTGTGGCTCTATCGAAAATTAGGGATTGGCATTGGCCGACAAAGAGGCCAACGCGTTATTTCCTCAGATGTTATTTTCAAGCTTTCAGCACCAGTGCTCTGATGTGTTCTGTATATTCCTGCTAGATGGGGAAACAAAGAGTCGCGTGGTGGCGATGACTGAAATAAAACATGCTGCAGATTAGGGTTTGGCAGCGCCGCACGCCACCATCCAGAAATCCTGCACAATTTTTTGAAACAGCTCATAAGGGAGGTGGTGAATGGAGTGGGAATGACAGAGTGGCATTAAATCTGCCCTGAGAGATGTTTCATTCAAACACGAGTGCTGCGGATCCTCCACCTGGTTCCTCGAGTTGAAATCCAGCTGTTCAAACAAACACTCAAAAGTCTATTGTGTTTCGAATGAAGCGAGATTGTGTTGCACAAAAGAGACGTGCACGGCGCCATGCAGCCTGTTTTCTCTTTACACAGCATCGATTAAAACGTATTAGAGATATTTTTTGAACTCACTCAGAGCAGTTTCTCTCTTTCATCGAGTCATTACAACTCCAGCTGCTCTATTTTTAATTTCCACCTCCGTTTTTATGAAAAGAAGGTGTACGGCTTTTTTCTAACTACCCCCCCCCCCAAGTGTCAGGCTGCTTGATTAAGGAGAGGAATGTGTTAGAAAATGAGTTTGCCAACCCCAGACCCGTTTATTGATAGATGGAGTGCAACAGCACAGTCTGCGTCTTTCTGCATAAAGATGGAGGAGGGTGATAAAGGGTGTGTGTGGCGCGGAGGCCGTGATTGATATGCCCACAGAGGAGGGCAGGGAAGCCACCCAGTAATTCAATTAATCTTAACCTGCACACCAGTAATTGCTACTGTAACTAGCTCCGACTGTACATTAGACAGGAGGGAAATTGCTGTCGAAAGGAACGCGTCCGGCTAATAGAAGCAGGAAGCTCTGGAGTTGCACAAAGGGGCTTCTTCTTCTTTACTGTTATCCTTTTTCCCAGAGATTAGTATTTGCATGTTAATGAGAGGAGCAAGGGAAGGGGGGGGGGGGAGTTGAGGTTGAACTATGCCAGAAAAACTCTGGGGCCAAACAATTCACTGTCTTCTCAGCAGCAACATTCAAAGAAATAGTTCAACATGAACACAGACCAAATCTAGAGTAGTCTTACATTTGTTGAAATATTCTTTATTTTCTTTCTTGCTAGTGCTTAAGATGCAAGAAGCTTCTCCACTTCCTCCCAACTATCCCGAATTTGAAATTTCTCAGATAAGAACGCTGCCATCTTGTGTCAGTTGGAGCCAGAGTCTGTGCAGCAGCCATCAGGGACAAACTGGAAAGACAGCATGGGCACATTTTGCACAAAGGGGCTTCTCCTTCTTTACTATTATCCTCTCTATCCAGAGATGAGTTTTAGCATGTTAATGAGGGGGGGAGGGGGAGTACGAGAAAAGTTGGAGATGAACTATGACAGAAAAACTGTGGGGCCAAACTATTCACTGTCTTCTCAGCAGCAACGTTCAAAGAAACAGTTCAACATGAATAAAAAACAAATCTAGAGTAGACTTACTTTTGTTGAAATATGCTTATTTTCTTTCTTGCTAGTTCTTAGCTCGCGTCATTTGGAGCCAGAGTCTGTGCAGCAGCGATCAGGGAACTGTTGATACATCGGGCAAACTGGAAAGACACAATGGGCACATTTTGTAATCCTAAACTTCCTGAAGGGAAATTGAAATGCAGGCTTGAAACATTCTCTATCGGCTCCACTGATCCCACCGGGTCTTTGTTTCTCTGCTCCTTTGTGTCCAGCTCATGTTGAACTCACGTAACAAAAAGCCGACGTATTGTCAGAAATCCTTTGAACACACCCTTGGGAAATTGATCCTGTTGTTTTCCTGCAGGGGCAAGGCGGCGGTTTGAAGGTGTTGACCTGTAGAGAAAAGAAGACACGACTTCTTTATGAGCTGATTTTATGCATTCTCTGGAAACTGGACACCTCGAGAACAGCGCTTAAATCAAGTTTACAGTAAAAATCTATTTTCCTTTGTTTCTTTGTCGTCAAACTCCGTCTCGGCCGCCCTCTGAGAAGTGTGAGTTCCCGTGCGTTCAAGCTCCCGATCCACTGCCAAACATTTGTAGAAACCTGACCCAGTTATATCAATGCCTTATGTTTCATTTCTGCATTATTTCAGTGCGGTGTATTTATGCAGCTGGCTGGTTCTGGGTCAGCCTCGGTCAGCTTGCAGGGTGCAGGGTGCATCAACACTGTGGAGAACTTGACGTGAGCCCGAGTCATTTTAAGCGTTAAACATGTGGTGTGGCTGCGGCTCATTATGTCATTATGTTGTCAGAGCGATTGTTAATTCTGACATCTTTGATTCAAGCAGTCACATCCTCCTCTGCGGTCACATCGGGAGGAGGAGGAGGAGGAGGAGGAGGAGGAGGAGGAGGAGGAGGAGGAGGAAGCTGGTTATTAAGAGCCAATCACCAGCATGGACAGATGTGCGAGATAGGAGCTGGAGAGTCTTCACTGTGAAGTCGGTTTCGTGTGCAGCCGCCTCCTCTGACACACCCCCACATCAATTATTAATCCAGCCAATTAGCAGGGCTGCATTATTCACCAGGAAGCTGTGATCACATCCATTAACAGCGCCGCCTCGCCTCACTGTGGCGCTTCCCATGAAGCCCTCCCACAGTCTCCCCCCCCCACCCGGTGGAAGTATTTGACCACCGAATTCTGTTTCCAGCATTTTCATTCATTCATTCCTCCATCACCACTGTGCCAGCTCTGGCTCCAAATTATGTCAAAATGTCCAGAAGGCAGAAACGTGTATACAGATTATTTTGGCTTTGTTTTTACACAACAGGAAGAAGTGGAAACTCTTTTTCTATTTTCACACCACAGCACCTGTTACTGTGTGAAATGTAAACATTAAAGACAACAGGAGCAAAATCTGAATTTCACTAAACTGGTTTTCATTATTTATTGGTTCAACTAAATGAATAGAACTTCCATCCATCTTCATCTGATCTAACATGATTAGCACTGTAGCCTGTCGCTGTTTACAAACGAGAACGTTGTTATTGTTCCATCTTTAGCTCTGAGGAGGAAGAGGAAGTCATATTCTTTTCTCCGGCTGTTTCCCACAGAGCTGTGATTGCTTGTCACTGGGATTCATGGCCCCACAAATCGCTGAAAAGAATCACTTCCTGTTATTCCTTGTGTTTACCGGAACACACAGGCCGGTAAACACACGAACCGCGCATTGGATAAATAGTGATTTATTCTCATTTGCTTATCTGCTTAATTGATGTCCCCCAGGTCCCCCCCCCCCCCCGACAGCCATGATTTCATTACACAAACAATTTAGAGAAGTTTGATTAACACAAATGAGAGTTCAGGGCCCCCACTTGTTTACATGATGCTCCTACACGTTGACTCCGGCTCCACCCTTGTTCCACAGTCATTAATAAGCACTCAATAGACAGTAGCAAAACATTTTTTTTTAATTATTACTCAATTAATCACAATGAACGCTGTTCTGCTCTTTTGCTTTGATTAGATTTGTTTTGTTTTGTTGTGATCACCTCGCTGTGATTCAACATGCGTCTCCCACCTTGCTGAGCTCCAGTCCACTGGGACGAGCAGATATGAAGCTGGTTTTAAAATCCTCACGCTCAACCTGATTCTCATTGTGGCCGTGGAGATGCCATCATATTGATTTTGTAGTTTCAGATTCACAGCGAGCACTTGATTCACGGCCCCTCTGAGACAACTGAGTGTAATTAGGCTCATATGGTCGAGGGTTCACGCCACCGTCACCTCGGCTGTGGTTCTGTGCTTTGTTCCTCCCACCCAATGTAGTGTGAGCACTTAAACACACGTGCACATGCACTGGAGAGCACACATGCATGCACACGCAAGTCTCACACACACACACACACAGACACACACACAGACTCTGTGGCTGTCGCGGGCAGGTCTGTTTCTGACATACCATTTATTACATCATGTTATTTTCCACTCAGCCCAGCAGCAGCAGCAGCAGCAGTGAATATTCCCTTTCACCGCGCGGCTCCTGCTCTTATGTTTCATTTCTCTTTCTCGTATCCAACTGGCTTTTAAAGCAGGGGTCGGTCCTGGCAAGGCGTAAATCCAGCACGAGGGATTCACCCCCCCCCCATCTCCCACAAAGCTTTCTACTCCTGGCAATCGAGTGCCAGGGAGCGTTTCTAGCTCTCGGTCTCTCTGATGAACTCTTGGATGCACATGACAACAGAATTGCACTTTAGAGGAGCGTGTTTGAACAAATGGGTGAATGTACGAACACGCACACGCAGACACGTACAGGGACACGCACCGTCACACAACCATAGTGTGTTTGCACTCACACATATCACAACATTTTGCAGCGGGAGATTCTGTAAATTAAATGATGTATTATGATATATATATATATATATATATATATATATATATATATATATATATATATATTTGTTTACAGCACATCGACGTCTGTCCTTATCATCAAAAGGCTCTTTAATCTTCTTATTCTCTTTTTCATCCTGAGATATTAGGTTTTTCAGTTTCCTCCAACTCCTGCTCTATTCTCACATTGTCTCACTCGGCTCATTTATCCAGAGTTTTTATTCGGAGGCTGGCCCGAGAGATTCTGCAGACCATCCACAGCATCTGACTCGGAACATTCACGTTCTCACATGCAGCTCCTCCAGATAGTGTCAGGGGATCACCCGGAGTTCAGTGTTTGAGAGCAGCTACACAAATATAGATGCTGCAGCAGTTGTTTGCGACACTTTCACTTTTGCGTCACCCCCATTTATCCTGCAGGTTTTTCTATTGCATTACAGCCCCATAATGTAAATGCAAATGTGATTGAAAGTGGTTCATAATAGCCTCCATTCCACTGTCATGAATATGAATGGAATTAATATGCATTTCGTTTTGCTTAGCTTCTCTTCTCCGCCGCTGTGTGTTCTGGTGAAGGATGGTGCACACCCGGCCCCTCCTCGCCATTGTCTTTGCACTCTATTCATTTGTTTTCTAATTGTGATTTGGATGGACCACATTTATTCACGCCGCGGCCTCCCTCTGCATGTGCGGCACATCCGTCATTCAAGCCTGGCGGAGTTTGACTCAATAACAGCGCAAATATCCAGCCATTATCTCTCCGTGGAGTACTCCCTCAATGTTAATGTGTTCTTAGGACGATTAGATCAGTGTGAAATAGTGAAAGAGAACCCCCTGATTGATAACACGTGTCCCCTCCCCCTTGAACACCTCATTTACCAGATCCACGGCGGAGAAGCCGGGGAGCCCGGGTACATGAATCCACCGGCTCACATGAGATTGGGTTACAGCTCCGGCTCGGTAATCAGACAGGCCTCGGTGAGAATTAGAACATTCGTTATTGGAACGATACGGGAAGAGAGCTACGTGGGCCTCGCCACTGTAATGGCGTAGATAAATACACCGCAGACCTGCTCACAGAGGAATGAAGTGCAACATCCCTCAAGGAGATAACTGTTAATCTATAGCCTGTTCAAGTGTAAGAGCCAGTCAGTCTTCTGGCTCAGCTCCAAGGCTTAACCACACGAGCACTGGAGGTAAAGTCTTAAAGTGAAGTGTACGTTCTGCAGAAGAACCCGATCATCTGGATCCCGTGGCAGCAGGCTTAGAACTGTTCCTGTGCATTACGGCGCCGCTCTCTTTTGCTCTGTCACTCACGATTAGCACTGAGCGATACGCTTGGAATCCCAGTCATGGTCTTAGTAAGGATATTTCTCATATGAATACGAGTACAGCGTTCCCAGTATGATTGTTGTTGGGAAAGAATACTTGGTGATAAAGTTGTTTGACCAGAAACAGGTAATTAATCGATGAATCACATTATTTTTTCAATCAGGGAATACAGTGCTTCCTCGTTACAGCATCTTACTTTGAAAGGTTTAATATAAAGAGACAAACCACTTAGAAACAGGCACCTCGAGCAACGACCTGTTTTCTTCCGTGATACAAGTAAAAGTAGATTTTGACAGAATGCACTTTGGCTGTTTGCTTGGATTGTGACGAATCCATCGTACAAATTCGGGAGCGGAACATGAAAGTGAAATAACAGATTCCTTGGACATGGCATCCAAACCGAAACTGATCAGATTTTTCATCACTTGCCTTCCCAGTTTTGTGTCATTCTTTTTTTCTTCTCAATGTCCAGATCCAGCAGAACGTCCTTTTAAACTGGGAGAAACCATCACTCTACCACGTGCATGGTCCTAATCCCAACAACTGTTATATTCCATTTCTAAAACCATCCATCTCAGCTCACAGAGAGCTGACAGACTCAAACATTAGCACGTTGTCAGCAGCTCGTCACTTCTCCATCGCGCTTGGTATTATCTTGCCCCCTCAGTCGGACTTCCCCGGATGGAGTTACCTCTCGACGGTCTCTGGAGGAAGAGTAGGTGTTTTCCTGTTGTGTGACCAGTTTAGCTCGACCGCGATGGGGCCTCCTGGTCTCTCACCGGGGGTCTGTTGAATTCTGGGTCACAGCCCCGGGCGACGGCTGGCCCCCACGTTAGCTTCTTTTATGTCGTCTCAGCCTCTCTGACATTCCACAGTAGGTATTTCTTTACTTTTCCGATAATGCTGCGACCTCGCACACCTCGACATCCCCTGCTCGTTATGCACGGCCCTGCTGCCTCAACAGAAACGAGCTGCACGAAACCTCCATTTTCCCCGGGCTATTTATTTAATGGATAATGCAAGGGACGCAAAAATGGAAATCATGCATTCGACCATGTCTTTAACCCCAGCTCCGCCCCCTGGCTGCCTTCCACTGCTGCACACATTCTCATCTCCGGCGAGCATAAATCACTTCGGTAACTTGTTATTACCAAACTCATTATTTATTCTCCAGGAGGGTTTAAGGTGACGCAAAGAAAAATCCCTATCAAATATTTAAAAGCTCCGAGAAGTGAGTAAGAGAACATCATCTTCATCGGCCTCTGTCTGTTCCAACGAGCTGCTACGAGCTAGGAAATAAAAAGCCGGAGAGATTTTGCCGAGCCGGTTTGTAATGAGTTTATGTCAAAAGGAAGCGATAAGAGGGAGCATCCATATATTCTAATCTCTGCCTCCTCTGTGGTGGTGGGTCGGTGCAGAGGGTGCAAGCTCGCCGGGGCGCTCTGGCACCGAGGGGGGGGAGATGTGACGGTGCCAGGCGCTTTGTATTCCCAGCCTTGGGTTGTAGAAGGATGCAAGGAGGAAAGCAGGAGGAGGGAGAAATAAGAAATGAAACGGGGGCTGAGGAGGAGGAGACAGTGAGGAAGAGAGCTCGGAGACAGTGTAATCACTTCTACTCTACCGCCCCCCCCCCCCCCCCCACCCCGATACTGCTGTCTGCCTGATGCTTGACTCTTATCCCCGTGCATTCTCCACGCTGCCCTCACCCAGTGTCTAACAATGTCTCTTCTTCACTCTCTCTCTCTCTCTCTCTCTCTCTCCCTCTCTCTCTCTCTCTCTCTCTCTCGCTCTCGGCTCAAACAGAAACTAGAGCCTGCAGGTTTGTATATGTGAAGCTGCATCATCTTGTTAACTTTATTCGTTAAGCTAGGTAAGCTTAGACTCTTGATTCCGCGTGCACCTAAAAAACTGTTTAAAAAGTTAACTGTCAAATATGTTTGGCTTTCATTGCGTTACAGCTCTCGGGTTTCGGGGTTGGGAACTACGTGTTACCGACTCCTGCCCTCTGCCGCCTGCAGGTCCCCGAGACAGAGTGAAAAAAAAAAACTGAAACACCATTCGGCACGACGGCAGTTTTAAACCGACACCAGCGTGGACTCGCTGCTGGGAGGCGGGGCTTGCTGCTGGGAGGCGGTCCGCGGCGCCCTGAGAGCTAAACAGAAAAGATGGTCTGAGTTCACAGCGAGACGATCTGCCAGCCCCCGTCTCCTCCAGCTCCGTTGGCTGAGATACTACCTGACTAATTTTGGCTTCTCTATACGCACAGAACAATGACTCCTTTTCAGAAGTTGTTCTATTTTAGAAAATCCCAGGCGGTTTACAGTCAGAGCTCTCAGAAGTACGCCAACAAGACTCCGGCTCGGGCTTTCAACCTGTCAAGTTCTTATTTGAATTGTGTGTGTGTGTGTGTGTGTGTGTGGTACAGTATGATTTGGAAAGCAGCTGTATTATTATTAGTGCATTGATATACTCACCTGTCTGGTGGCTATGAGATAGAAATACAGTTTGAGATTAAAGCACACGTTCTGAATGAGATTCTGGTTTTGAGGACACACATGACACCGTCGCTACGCGCTCTTCATCTTGTATAAATATGCATCTGTGTGGTTAAAGTGACAAACATCTTCTGATTTACAGTGTAGTAACAATGACACACTCACTCACACACACACACATTGCTCTGAGCTTTTCTTTTCTCAATTTATTGATAAATCCTTAAAATCTTTTGTCAGATTTTTACAGATTGACCTCTGTAAAGCTAGAACTAATTCCCTCTTTTTCTATTCATGAAAAGCAACAATAAGTTGATCATATTAATACATATTTTGTATTCTCTATTTAAATCTATTAAAATACACATTTAGTGACATGTTACTCCATTAAAATGAAAGCAGGGAATGTAGTTTATCCTTGATGTGCAGTCCGATCTGAACCTACCAGAGAGAACTAGCTGAGTTCGATCCGAACCCGACTCAAGTTCCCATGTTTTCCATGTTCTCCATGATGTGCAGTGTAAGAAATCAAAGAGATCCCGGCCATCATGACCGAGCTCAACCTGAATCCCAGCTCCACCGAGCAGCTCCCTCTACCACCTCAGGCTTTTTAACTTTGCAGAACTTTTTACATTTACGAGAAAACTGAAACATCATACATCTCCTTTAAGATGTTCCTCCTCTAGGAACCAGTCACAGATGGGTCAGCGATCCCTCACTGCACTTTTTGGTTTTAAAATGGGATTTGAATATTCGATATTGGCAGCTTCGTCTTTTACTGTAAACGCTCCATAACAATGAAACCTTCTCAAAGCCTCCTCCCTGAATCTTAACCATGACCCTACGTCACTGGTCTTTACAGGAGCTCCCCACTGGATGTTAATCAACTGTTCTGGTGAAACACAAACCGAAGCGAGTCCCGCCTCTACAGTGAAATGAAAAACAGATGAGAGTGAAAGCAGCTCAGGGTGAAAGAGGAGCTGAGCAGTGCATCATCGTTCCCTCGGTCTCAGGGTGTTTACAGCAGGTTAGTGGAGGAATGCTTGATAAGGATAAACGCCACATTGCTAATAAGAATATAATCTCTTTTAAGTGATTCACACGTTGCAGATGAATTTTTAGCTGAGGTCATATTTTGAAGAGATACCAACGGTTTAAGCACATTCAGACGACCATCAGATGTTCTCCAGTTCGTCAGCGTTTCTTCGCCCTGATCATGATAATGAAACTATTGTCCGGGATTAAATAAAAATGTGTTTATATCATAAAAACCTGCAGCACGTTCTCTCCCTCAAGTCTTTAATGGAAAACAGAGACACTCCAGTTGAGCACCAGGTGAAAACCACTGAACATCTGCTGAGTTCTAACCCCGATAAAAAGAGCCAATGTCAAATGGCTGAAGTGTTTGTTGGTGAAATCAATAACGTTGCACTGAAGAGGAGGATTTCTTTTTTTCGTGCACGCTTGTCTACAAAGAAAGAAGAGGGAACTGGAGGAAGGGGGGGGTTGGGGGGGGGGGGGGATTGTTGTTGGGTTTTTTTCGCCAGCCCATCATTTTACAGCTCTGCTCGCAGAATGATCTGAAACCGGGCTTACGTTATCAGACTTCAGCCTTTTAGCCACATTCTTGAATCACGAGCTAAAGCTTTCATGTCTTCCCTTCTCAACGAGGCCAGTAGCAGCAGCAGCAGCAGCAGTAGCAGTGGTGGCGTGAGGAGGAGGAGGAGGAGGAGGAGGAGGAGGAGGAGCTGCACACACAAGCGAGGCTCGTAGCGGATATCTTTTTAGTGACAGTCTGTGCGGCGTATTGAAATGTTTATATTGAATGTTTCAGCAGCTTGAAAATCACCATGGTAATGGTCCCAAAGACAAAAGCCCTAGCCTTTTGTCACGGGTAATTATTGCCGAGCGGTTCCCCTCAAAGCCGTCCATTTGGCTCTGAACAATTTCACATTTCATTTTGCTCTCGTGCATTTGACACAGAGATTTTTTTCTTAATTTTTTTGTATTCAAATCAGCCTTGAATGTAGAATTTAAATACCCATTGAAATGGTTTTTCCGATTGAGGCGAGTGGTCTTCTGTGATTTGTCTCCGCCCGCCTCAGATTATTCCATTGGAAGAAACTATGGGATGAAGAGGGACCACTTGAAACTCCCCGATGAAGCCACCTTCACTGTGGAGCTGAACATTCAAGAGACACAATACCTTTTAAAAATGAGCTTCCGGTATTAAGCCCGAGTTTAGGAGTCTTATTTCCCCCCCGAGCTGATGAGACCTCAAAGACTGACTTGGCAGAAAGCGAAATGGAAGTGAGCCGCTGCCAAAGCTGATCCCCGCTGAAGAGTCGTCTCACACGCCGTGTAACTCCGAGCAAGTGGGTCAGGGAAATATGAAAAAGTAATGTGAGCTCCGCGTCTGAGAAGGAGACACGTACACGCCGTGTGATGACATGAGATACAATACAGAGCTCGTCCTTGGGTTATATTCGGTGGTATAGCTCTTTATAGTCATTTGTTTCAAAGGGACATAAATCGCTAATATCAAAATTATATGGCTCCTCCGGCTGCTCTCAAACTCTCCAGGCCTTTTCAAGTGGTCACACGTACCTTGCACCTGAGCATCTGGAGATCCGAGGAATGCAGGTACCGACTAGCAACAACTGTGAACGGATTCAAAATCAAGTGTTCAAAAGCACCGGGGGGGGCGTACGTTCATAATTCACCAGAATCAGTGCATCGCTAACAATGTCTCAGATGTTTTGAGACTTGAGCTGAGCAGCGCTGAGTGAAAATAAACAGCTCCAGGCTACAGGAGAAGAAAATAATAAATATACAAACTGGGAACATCTACAATATTTGAGCAGTAGCCTACATAGCACCAGCAGCTTCACCATTAACCAGCACTGGCTTTGGATAGTGATTTGACTCCAGTGCTTTGTTCCAGGCTCAAATGTGTTGCCTTGAAAGAAAGCACAGAGAGAACAGTGGGTCGTGGTCTCCAGAGGATGAACCCCTTTGGTGGCACTGTGACTTTTTCCTCTGAGACCATCATGAAGTTATCGACATCATCACTGCATTGAAGATACTGATACATAAGCCAATATATATATATGAAAATGGGAATTATTCCTAAAATAACAAACCTGTATGAATAGAAATATAATTAAGGCCCTGATAATTTACAGTTTAAACAAAAACGTAATCATTAATAACTATGAATAATAAGAAAACACAGATACAACATTATTCCTCACACATAATAACAAACTTATATGATAATTTGTTAAGGACAAACTATATAAAGACATGATTTAAAACATCCAAAGGTTTTTTCTGTATTGTTTAATCTGCAGACCTAGAGTCAGATAACGATACTACACTGGAATACAATTATGAAGGAGGTTATAAATGGGGTATTTCTATCCTCTTCTGTTTTCTGTCTCATTTCTATATTTGCTCACTGCTCCTCATCCATCTGACCCCCCCCCCCACCCTCACCTCTGATCCTCTCCTCCCTCCTGATACGCAGCCGGAGCGTAGACGGGAGCTCACCTTGCTCCTCGGCCTCTTAAAAAGCTTCCAATGGCTTCAACCTGCTTCCCCATTTTACTGCCCTCACTCACTCTTCCTCCCTCCACTGTTCGAGAGGGTGAATTATTCACAAGCTAGTTGCCGTAAAGATAAAGCATATTTTTCCCTCCCTTACGCAATCAGCTGGGGACTTGCACTCGGGCACAGAGGAAGAGAGAAAAAAATAAGGATTCTGTTCAAAACACTTCTGATAAATTTATAAGAACATCCTGCAAAGCTAACTCTATAAATGTTTTACCGAATCGCATATAGGAAAAGAAAAGAGCACGAGAGGTTCAGTGGTGTCCAGCAGGGAGATTTATTTACACGAGATTTTTATGTAAAAGATGTTTTCACCACAGTGGATGATACACTATTATTCTTGTACTCCATTTATAATGAAGTTCAACCAGTCACAAATCACAAAGGTCTGATTATTTTTTTCTGTCCAGACATTATTTATGAGGGTCGCTAATATTTGAGTGCGTATAAAAAATAGAAATGTTCCGAGTGGAGCCAGACGTTCGACTCAGATAAATTCTAATGGCAACAAGCCAGCGCCGTCTGAGGCTGCGAGGAGTGTGTGTCTGAATGTTGTTACCAGCCGCTTATCTTACGACAAATGAATACACAACACAACTTTGTGAGGGTTCGTACATTTACCAAGTCGACTGTCTCCAGTGTGCCGTCGTGTTATTGACTCGTTCTCCTGTGTTGTTCTTCCTCTCCGTCTCGGCCTGCAAGGGGAGGACAGGCGGCTTCATCCTCCTCTTCTCCGTCCCTGGGAAGTTTTTTAACAAAGTCGTTTATATTAATGACGCCAACGTTTAACTTTTAGAACCATCATCCTCCATCTTCAATCTTAATTTGCAGCTCTCCTCCCTCACGAACATGTGTCATCGTCAATCTGACAATTCATTTTCCGTTTAAATAAAAACACAGACGCTTTTTTTTCCGAAACGTTTTTCATCCGCGGTGACGTTGTTATCTTGTTTGTCCCCGGTGTCATGCAGGGTTTCCTTCTTACTCTTTATCACGAGCTTGTCATTTCCCCCGAGGAAAACAGTGGACCCTGTCCTCCCATGGCGCTTTCCAAGAATAGACGCCTCTTATCTAGTAATTGTATGACTCTCAAAATTGCTTCCTACCCCCTACAGTTCCCATGTACCGCTCCAGTTTCCCTCCGTGTTTCCAGGAGCCCACCCTGGATTCTTTCTTCTCAACTCAAAGAGCAAATTTCCCGTTTTGATTCACGAATAAGATAATTCGGTTCTGTATTCTTAACCAAGCATGACTCCCATTTTTTTATTTCTAGCTAATTCCCTCGTATTCTTCAAACCGAATGATTCTGGTTGGGGTAAATCAACGGGAAACACAAACAGGGGCCAAGGTTGTATGAAAACCATGTGAGAAACCCACTGTGTTTTTTTTAGCAATAGCGACTGGTTGGAAAACAAGCTGCTTTTAAGTTTAATTCGTTGTAAGTGTCCTCTGAAGCAATTAGCCACACATGAACCGAGTTGTGCAAAATGTCAGAACCGAGTCACAATCGATCAGTGTGATGAGAAACAATTTCCAAAAAGAAAGGCAGAATTCAGTTTGAGGTTTTTCTTTAGAAGGGGAAACAGCGAGCACGCAAACTTTCATCAGAATCCAATTCAACAACAATGTTACTGACTCACACAGAAATTGTTTCATAGCTGACATTTCATGGGAAAAATATCACGACATATTCGAAAATCTGATAAAAAAAAAAAACATCTTTGAAGTGTTGAAACTTTGCGTTCGAAAGCCTGAAATATCGAATTAAATAAGTTTTGGTGTTATTTGAACCGAGTTTTGAAGTCCTTGCAAAAACTGTTTTGAAAAGAAATCAAAATTTGAATCTCTGCCGAACATTATTTTGGTAGGAAAAGCACAGAAACAGGAAATGTGCATTTGTATTTACATTTTTCTTTTAAATTATTGATATTGGCATCTGTCCCCAAAGATCCAGTTTGGCTCAAGAAGCATCCAACTGTTTTTCATTGAGTTGAGCTGGTTCCAGTCTATTCACCCTCTCAGGCTCACTGGTAACGGCCCGCTTGATTGATCTTGTTTAGGAAGCTGTGTGATTTAGACAACTGTAATCCTGTGTAGTCTTGTCAGATGATTTAAAGCTGTACGGTTCAGGTGTGCAGGCGAAGGGGACATGAGGCTTATAAATCCTGTGGAGGGAGAGGAGGGTCAGGTGAGCTGATCCTGGAGGACTGGGACTGTCCGGGTCACGGAATGGACGATTATCCTGATCTGGGAAGCTCACATCTGTAATCCTGGAATTATAAATAGTTGGACCTCTCGCTGTCCAACCAGCACATTGCTCCACTCCCTGCCCCTAAACATGTGATTGTTCCTGAGGGAGGTGAATTAGAGTTTATGGCAATCGTGTCATTTTGTCATTCATTAGCGTTTCTATGGGGAGTCATGCGCTGCCGGCGATTACAGGTGAGGATCCGGGCTGTTGCACAACGTTGACGGAGCAGTAAAGCTCCCAGTTCATCAGCCACTGCTCTAAATCACCCCCTCCCAAACACTCCTCCTCCTCCTCCTCCTCCTCCTCCTCCTCCTCCTCCTCCTCCTCCTCCTCCTGTCTCTGTGACCTCCGCCAGCAGCCGCTGACCTGGAAAACATCCGGTAAGTCGGAGCCCTCGCCGGCCCTTCTCTTCGCCTGAAAGCAGCAGAAATATTGAGCCAATTACAAGATGATTATCTGGCGGCCGGGGCGAGGGAACACTGTGGGTGTGTATTTATGCCGGCCAGGCCTCCCCTGCTGGAGGAGGACGAATGAATCAAAGCCTTTGCGTGGGGGGGGGGGGGGGACAGAACTCATGCCCACTTGCCTCTACGTCTTTACAACTCCCGTCAATCGACAGACGTTGGCCCGGATCCAAGGCGACTCCTGAAAGGTCCGGAGGAAACGGGCCCCCCTGTTTTCAGAACCGAGCGCTTGTTAGCTTCCTGCTCCTCCCTAATTCACGTGTCATGCTGTCATCTCGTGTGTGTGCACCCGATTCACAGTAAATTAGACCTTATGGCGCGTTCATACTTTTTTTTGGGGGGGGGGGGGCATTTATATAACAGGCAGACATGAGTCACAGCCGGTATATGAGGGCAGAGTTGCGAGTCGAATCTGTTCCGCGGGGGGAAACGAAAGCAGCCGTTGCATCGGGCCCTTTTTATTCCGACGTGGTTTCTTTATAGACGAGTCTACAAAGGAGGTATTGAGTGATGTGCTGCACTTCACTGTGTACATTGGCTTTTTATTATTAGGGAATAGAGCTGCCTGCACAAGTCCTGGCATCTCTCTCCAAGCTAGTTAGTTCCATATGAGCAGAATGACGTACAATTACAGCGTGTGCTATGTTTTGTCATGTACACAAGCTGTTTGTGATGTTCTTAGTCATCCTGAATGTATATTTGATTCAAAGGTCAGGCCGGGGTCCATGTGTGATGTTTCTTATTTGGTGCTCGGGCCTGTGTCTTGTTTCGGGAGTGGATCCCGCTGCCTGTGTTTCATGCTCGGTTGAGTTCAGGGACTCGTATTTTAGCAGCACGATGAAGACATCAAAGCGGAATCTGGAGCCGCAGTAAATCTCAAAGCACTTGGACGGTTTGTCATCTGTTACATCACCTACCCCACCAATAAAGTTTCATTAGAAAGCAGCCGTATGCTTTTTGCTGTAGAATGGAAAGAAATAGCTTTAGTGTAGTTCACTGACTTTGAAACCCAGCGGCTCTGGTTCCAAACTGAAACTCAAGAGCTGAGAATGTGTGTTCCTCTCTCGTATAACACTGGTGTGTGTCAGTGACTTATATGTGACTCAAGGAAAATGAATTAGAGCTGAGACTGCAACTAATGTTTATGTTCATTCATCAGTTTATTGTTTTTTTGATTAATCACTTAGTCCAGAAAAAGTTTCAAATAACTTTCAAACAGGGTGACGTGTGCAAAAAGTCTGGTCCAGTCAAAAAGCACCAGGGAACTTTAAATGTAAATATTTCACAAATCCTGAAGACAATGGATTTGAAAACTTAAAAAATAAATAGGTGTGGAGCTGTTGTCAGTCCAGTTGCATTCTGGGTCATGTAGTAGCCAGATAGAGACACTGGGGGACATTTGTAAAAAAAAGGGGGAAATCCGTGGTACTAAACCAAAACACTTAATCAAGGATAAAAAGTAAAGTATGTGGGGGGGGGAGTGCAGCCAGCATCTTTTTCATATGACTGCACAGACGCACCTGAAACCATTCTTCCAATAACTATAAAATGTACATCAACCTGAATATGTGAGTCCTTCCCAACATGCCCGTCCTCGTGTTGCACACCGTACAACACACGTTGACCCTGAAACCCGCTGCCCCCCCCCAACGAGTGCCCTCACCCCGCCACCGCTGTGAGTGCATCGACCGCAGAACAAGCTCCACACACGCCATCAAATATGGATGCGTTCCTTTGCTACGGGCTCATTTCTTTTTCATAACACAATAATGTTCCCCTTTGCATCGTAAAGTTGTTGCACTGCAGAGGCCGTTTCAGACGTCTGGTGGTTTCCCCAATCAGCACGATGCCACTCTGCTCAGGAAGTCGTACAGGAAGTCTACCTGCATGCCTGACTCAGAGATCCCCGTCTATCAATAATTAGTCTCCGACGAGTTCTGTTATCGACTGAGCCGAGTGGCTATTGTCTTCCCTGATGACATTGGGTTTGTTTTGAAGAACCGCTACACAGTGCAGCTCCACCCGGGACTCCTGGGGCGGTGAGGCTGATGTGGTGTTGTCCATGACTGTCGGAAAGGTCACAGAAACCGAGAGGACTTTAGTGTGTGTGTGTGTGGGGGGGGGGGGGGGGGGGGGGGGGACGTAGAGACATTGGTGGACTCGTGTTGCTGCTGTTGCTCTTATCGACCACTTCCTGCATGTCTCTACCCCCCCCCCCCCCCCACCCCCCCCCTTGTGCTGACCCTGTCATCTGTTCCTCTCAGAGAAAAAATCCACTCAGGCTTCTCAACCACATAAACTGGATGTGTTTTGACACTGGCCCTGAGGTATCGACTTATGGCTTTTAGATCTGTTTCATCTCTTCGTGCTGAGCTCGACCGGAAGCTGCTTCAAATCCGGCTGCACACACTCACTGTGTGCTGTAGCCTCAGTGAATAGTTCTATACCTTTCCTGGAACTGGTGTCGTCCAATTGTTTTGTACATAAACCTGAATCCAGTCTTTGTAAAAAACAAAAACTCAACATTCTGTAGGGAAAGTAACCGTGCTCACTTTAATTATGACTCATATCTATTGAGAGAAAAGGCGGAAAGATGTGTGAAGTGGTTAAAGAGCGACAAAATGCACAGAAGGACGAGGTCAGGAGGTTTGATGGGTCAAGAAGTTATTGGACTTTGGCACAAGAGATGATTGTTTGATGTTGTTTTCTATGAACCTTCACCCTAGACCCAAGTAATGTCTATGCCTAAACCTTACCCAACCTAAATCAGAGCTGTGTCGGATCAGGGAACACTTGAATTTATCCAAAAGGTTGTTTATCTGATGTATGAATGTTGTGTTTTGCTGTTTGGTTGTCTCGGATCATGCCGGAGAAACCAGTTATCACAAAGATCACGACACCTGAAGTCATTTCCAACATGCACTCTGTTTGTAAAGCTCGGCCTCAGCTCACATCCTGGTGCCCTCTGTCTCATTTCGTTCTGCGTATGTTAAACGGAGCATGATTGTTTACCAGCCTCTCACATCAGAGGCAGAAGCTGCAGGTTGATTGTATTCGCGGGCGCTCGACACCGAACAACATGAACAGCAGATAGAAGTCTGGAGCAGCCTCCAGTTCCCGAAGTCAGGACATGTCAGACGACCTCCCGCCTTCAGGGTCTCGGTAGTTCTGTCACGGGCAGCGAAACTGCCCTGGGACCAGCCCGGGCCACTTTGTCAGCGCCGGTACTCGATTTAAACAGCAGCAGCCCGGCAGATGAATTATTGACGCCTGCATTCTGTACTTTGGTGAATTTTAAAGCTGTATTCTGTAGAGGCTCTAAATGGCACGGGGAGGGCGCGTTAAACATTCATGAGCTGCTTTTACCCGCTTTGCTTAGATTCACTGTCCCGAAGAAGAAGGGTGGACGGAGGGGAGGTGGAGAAAGAGGGGCGGGGGGGCACGGACGAATGGATCCGCTTGTTACCCATCTTGTTTGTGAGTTCACGACGAAGAAAGACCCGGTCAGAGAAGAAGCTAAATAAAAATCAACCCACAAATGTTGTGACCTCTGGGTTCAACACTAATATTTAATTTCATGAGGTGGATGAAAAAGGATTTATTGAGTATCAATGATTATAACAGAGAAACACAATTTTAAACCACAACTACTGGAAAGCCGCAGTATCGAAGTAGCTTCTGGATGATTGTGGAAATCCCGGAAAGACAGGAAGGTGATCAATTATGCTGAGAGGGGTCCTTTTGGCTCAAGTATCAATATTTCATAGCCGGCACTACCATAGCATGGGTATAGAGATTGATATTCTTCCTGCTGAGCCATACGAGTATGAAGAATACCTCCTTTCAAATGCACCCAGGGGAGTCCCATGCTTGATTCCATGAACCCTCCTGGTACATTAAGGATCTTACTCGAGGCAGCATCTGCATACCATCACCGCAAGAATGTCTTTATATCGAGGGGCGAGCACGAGTCTGGTGCTGAGCCAAAGCTGCAAATCAACATTCGGTCACACCTGATAGAGATCAAATAAATACACTGCTGCACTCGCGCTGTGAGCCGTGTTATTCTGGGTTGATTGGATTCAGAGTATTTGATGACTTAGCCCGGGTTCATCCAGTTGTAATGTTTATTGTAGTAGCAGAGGTTGTACAAGTGGGTCAGTGGGTTGGTGCGCTTCAGCCAAGAGGTTCAGTTCCCCAAAGAAATTTCTCACTTTCCTTTTTTCTTCTTTGGTGTTTCTCCAGGGAGCTGATGCCCAAGACCCTGGAGGGCCAGATCACCATGGAGAAGACCCCCAGCTACTTTGTGACTAGAGAGGTCCCCGCCCGGATCGCCGCCATGTCCCGGGACACCAAGCTGATCGTGGTGGTGAGGGACCCGGTCACCAGGGCTATCTCCGACTACACACAGACACTGTCCAAGAAGCCCGACATTCCCTCCTTCGAGAGCCTCACCTTCAAAAACAGGACTACGGGGCTCATCGACACCTCGTGGAGCGCCGTCCAGATCGGCATCTACGCCAAGCACCTGGACAACTGGCTGCAGTACTTCCCCATGGGCCAGATCCTGTTCGTGAGCGGCGAGCGGCTGATCAGCGACCCGGCCGGAGAGCTGGGCCGCGTGCAGGACTTCCTGGGCCTCAAGCGCATCATCACGGACAAACACTTTTACTTCAACCAGACCAAGGGCTTCCCGTGCCTCAAGAAGGCCGAGGGCAGCAGCAAGCCCCACTGCCTGGGGAAAACCAAAGGGAGGACCCACCCGAACATTGACCCCGAGGTGGTGCAGAGGCTGCGGGACTTCTACCGGCCCTTCAACATGAAGTTCTACCAGATGACGGGACGCTTCTTCGGCTGGGAGGACTGAGTGGGACACTGAGGACTGTCTGGAAATACCACGATGGACGAGTGAGGACCACTTTCAAAGGGAAAACACTTTTGGGTACAAATTCGTGACATTTCAAGGAATAGCACAGATATTATTTCTAAAAGTTTTAGTTTTAGTACATTTTGTAAATATCGGGAAAATAGAAGCAAAGCTAAACCTTGGAGATTTAATCTGATATAACTGATCAAATTCTATTATTTGGATTTATTCTCGAAAATAAGAATCAATCTCAAAATACTTTCTCATAGATTTATATTTAATTTAATACTCATGTTAACATGGAGGCTTTACTTTTGTGCATTTATTCTTTGAATTTTTATTATTATTTAAAAACAAATATATATATATATATGATTCATATAATAAAATCATAATCATATATTGAAATTATTTATTCCTACAAATTATGAATGTAGTAATTGTAAAAGAAAACAAGATCTTATATAACAGCCAATGGAAATTATAGGACTTTTTTCCAGAAATATTTGTTTTTTTCCTAACACCATTATTTTTGTAATATTATAAACTTTTCTCAAACTTTTGGACTTTGCTCTGTGAACTTCCAGAGATGTCTCGACTTGGTTGTCAAAACGTTTGCTCCCCCGACGGTGTCCTCGCCGCTCACCCTAAGCAATATGTGGCTGTTCCAGGAGAGAGGAGGGTCCCCCCTCTCCTCGGCGGCAGCCCTGATATGCAATCTTTCACCGTTACATCATTCATCATCAGCGCTGCCTCTAATCCACAATCATGGAGATGTTTTCATCCGAGAAAAAGACGATTGAGCTGTTGAGGGATTTTCGTCACGTCTCCCTGCACTATCTGAAGAAACTCCTCTTTCTTTGACTTTTTTATTTTTGAACTCCGAAGTCCTCGCCTGCGAGAGGGAGACTGTGATCTGCAGTGCTTCTTTAAGAAGATGTGTTCAGGGGCTTTTGATAAAAGCTCTTGCTGAGTGATTCAATGCCATATTTTAAACATACATAGCTGCTTTCAAAAAATTTCTAGCAAAAAGAATATAAAGAAAAAGATAAAAATATATATGTATTTTTGAAATGTATTTATTCAAGAGGTACACACGCAGTATGTTTGTATTTTGAATAACTCCTCAGTGATTATTTGCTCTTGTATTATTACGCTCCCCATGCCTTTTAGAGTATTGTTTGTTTTATACTGAACGCTTAAAAAAAACGTGTGTTAATTTCAGGTCATCCGTTCTAACATGTATCTGCCGCACAGTGCGTGGACACGTGTGGTCTGAGCCTCCGGCTTCAGAGCTGTGTTATTTCAGGGGTTTGTTCCCCCACCTTCAGTTAATGAAGTTAAAGGCAAAGATAGCACTCGCGATTATTCAAGCACCGGCGACTGCGGTGGAGGTGAGGGACCTCCGCCTCGCCTGCCCCGACCGCGACTCCAGTTTCCTCAACATGCCTCCTTGTGAATTGAATACACTTGATGTCACTGGCCTTCCTTGCCTCGAGGCTATGTGTGTATGTGTGTGAATACAAGTGTGTGTGTGTGTGTGTGTGAGCGAATGTGTGGAAGTCTTCTCAAACCCAGGGGTGCATGAGAACAATGGCTGAGTTGTGTTCCTAATTTCTCTCTACTTGTATTGTGAGCCACTTTCTGAAAGCAGATGTTCTTCAAAGGCACAAAAATCAACAGTGTGTTTTTTTTGGGGGGGGGGCGGGGAGCATCAGAAAACAACCTAATATACATTCTGTCTTTTGGGCGATTATATTACCAATCTAACTGTGCTGACTGTTGTTTACTCCGAGTTGTAGGGATTTTTAAGGCACTCATTGAATAAAAGATGTTATATGTAAACGTTTTAATTATAACCCGTCTCTCTGTTGTGTTTTTCCCACCTCTCAAATGTATGCATGAGTGAGTGCAACAGGAGAGTGAAGCCACAGAGCTGTGGAGAAACATTAAAGTCATCACAGTGCTGATCACGCATCTGATAAACTCGGCTTCCTGCAGAATCATAAAAGCACTGCATTGCTCCTTCTCCATCTTTACACCTTCACTCTTCTCCTTCGCTGATCTCCAGCCAGCCTTCGGGGCAGGTACTCAAAAGATGCATTGAGATTTTAACAGACACTTAGGAATCTGAAAGCCTCATTCAGGATGTCCTGACGGCTCCGGTACTTGGGGGACAATGTCAAGGAGGTCGGAGAACAACGAGAACTGGTTATTCTGGCTTCTAAACCTCAGCCCCTGCTCATATTTGTATTTAGACGATGTAAAGCTAATTTTGGGAAACAGACACTGTTATTGAATCAGACTTCACGTCTTAATCACATGTCCATGGCCAAAATATAAGACTAATGCTCAAACTATGGCCTTGATGTAGGTGTTTAGCACAGAACTCCTACAGAGTGTTGTGAAAAATGTTGTGTTCAACAATAGCCATGATCAGATAAGTGATCATTTGGGCTTAATCACGAACTTTGATCACATCAAACTAAATGTCAAATGAAATCGAGTTTGTTTTTTAGTGCCAATAATACAGTAATCTCCTGAGTATCAGTCAAAAAGCCTCAAAAGGAATGCAGTGGTGAAAGTGGTGATATTTATCATAGAAATCACCTAATTTTAGGCCTGTGAATTTATTTTCCTAATTAATGCAACTAGTAATCATACTTTTCCTCCTCACCACTGCTTACTCACAGTAATAAACAGAGCCAGTTCTCATCCTCCCACTGGATTCTCTGAAGGGCAGCTGACTATGAAAGGGGGGGGGGTGCCTCTGCTGTCAGGGAGCGTCGGCTCGGGGTCGGTGGCACGGACCCGGGGAAAACCTCCAGTCCATCGATTTGAAAAACAGCTTCCAGCGTGTGGTAGGTTGTGTTTTTTTTAGGGGGGGGGGGGGGGGGAGCCGCTGGAGAACGACAAGCATTCCTGGTCGCCTTGGCAATCTCTCTGATGTGCTTTTTCCCTTTCTTCTTAAATTCTTCTGCTCATTCCATCAATGTGGCATCACTCAGCCTCACACACACACACACAGAGAGAGAGAGAGAGAGAGAGAGAGAGAGACGCTGGAGCACCTGTGGTAAGCCACATGAACACAATTAGCTGGCCTGCACCCGCCTTAACACTAACTAAGCTCCCAAAACCTGCTCTCATGCACACCCCCCATCTCCAGACACGCAACTCTGTTTTTCTGCACACGTGGACGTTACAGAGGGGCAGCGAAGGATGGGTGGGCTGCACGATAACCGCCTTTAGAAAAACACAGTTCTGAGGGTGTGTGTGTGTGTGTGTCTGTGTGTGTGAGTGCACGTCTGCTTGCATGTGAGGTGCCACAGGCTTCATAAAGGCCATGTAAAGTGATGAAGTCAAGGGATCAGGGACATCGCTTTGAAGAGGCAGGCGGCAGCGAGAGCAGAATCGTTTGCACATCTCTTCCTGAAGTGCACGCCATCACACATACACTTGCTTAGTATCTGTCATTTAATGCAAGTGCAAACACATACACACACACACACACACACACACACACGTGCTGACTTGCTGGTTTCCACACACAAACACGGCCGCCACCCACTCCCGCCCTGCGCAGGGACACGGAGGAGATCAGACCTGTGTTTTCTCTGGATCCCAGAAGAGAAGCCCTTAATCCCCGGCCTAGTCTGGGCAAATATCACCGGCAGGCACACTCCACACACAACCTCAATCAAAACAGCCAGGGGGGGGGGGACTGAGTCGCACTTTCAATTTCAACTTTGCTTCATCCACCGTGTTCTCGTGCATCTTAGCGAGAGATCTTCAAACTTCAAAGCGGCATTTCAAGTCTTATCTGGAGCACTACGTCCAGATGGAGCCCAGATACCTGTGTTTTATTCTCCTGGCTCCAGGCAGGAAAACACATATGCATTGAACACACCCACAGCAGAAGGCAGCAGCACATTCATTCTGTCATTACACTGATTCAAATGAGGATTGAAAGCCTTATTATTCTCTGCAGAGGCTTCGTGTCCTGGGTGTTTTCTCTTTTCAAACCACAGAGCAGATTCTTTTCTCATTGTGACAGAGCGGAGAGAGCAGAGGACCCTGTGGCCGGCCGAAAGCATGAAGAGAGAAATGTTCTGCTGCGATGCGGCAATTGTTGGTTTTAAGTTTTAAAAGACGTTCCCATGAAAGTGACCAATTATTCCTTCGTAATGACAAGACGTTTCACCATAGGATCGCCTGCAGGGAATAAAAAAAAAACGCCGGACATGCTCTTTGAACTGTCGCTTCTGTGCCCGGCGCTCGGCAGACAACACACAAAATTAGCAATTAACATCGTCTGGGAGCCGGACTCTTTCCAGACATGTGTGTTTTGACTTTTCGGAGTTTTCACGCATCTTTCCCCTCCCCAACAAAAAGTTCTTCAAAGGAGCTGCTGCTTCTCAAAGGGCCGATAATTGATCCTGACACGTGATGAAAGATGTGTTCATGTTAAGCTCAGATTTTCCTTCCCCTGGATGAAAAGCAGGGTGACAGAAATCTAAACAAGACGGCCAAGAGTCCAAATCCGTCCTGGAGGGAGGAGGACGTTTGTCCCGTGAGTGGACGTCTCTG
The DNA here is from genome assembly GCF_949316205.1 of Platichthys flesus. Lineage (NCBI taxonomy): Eukaryota > Metazoa > Chordata > Actinopteri > Pleuronectiformes > Pleuronectidae > Platichthys > Platichthys flesus. The sequence continues at coordinate 17,329,398 of NC_084964.1, read as the reverse complement.
GAAGCTCTGCCACTCGGAGCTGGAACCTTTTAGTCACAGAAAAAAATCCCTGAGTACGGATCAGGTTTTCGGAGAATTGTGTAAATGTGCACGTAAACACAACGGCCATTATTCTGGTTATGTGAAACCATGTCGGGGAAGATTCTTTCTAAATGAATTAAGATACGATGGCATTTAAAAAAGAGGAAATAACCAGATTCTGAGTCGACTCAGAGACAAAAGCAAAAATGTGTAGTATTCTGCAGTTATAGCTTCTCCGATTTAGAAACTAGATTTTTTTAAATGAAAAATCCACCTGCCAACATGTCTGAACCACAATCATTTAAAGTGTGGTTGTCTATTTGCCTTCTTAGCGCTCATACAAAGATTTAGACCGGAGCATTGATACCACTCTCATGCCGTGTATGAAGCCGGAGCTTGGAGGTCATTAAACTTGTCCTCCCATGAAGGCTGCATTAAGTTAGCAGGAAACACTCTGGCTGTCTAAAGTCTAAAGAGAAAAGGCCACTGACCAGCAGCTCGTGTTAGTTTAATCACACATAATCTGCTGTTTGTTAAGAAATAGTGACAGAACACAGACCCCCCCCCCCCCCCCCGTGAAACCACAAACCGTCATCTTCACTGTAATTTGTGGTTTCGGGGAGAACGAGCTTGTAATGTTGCATTTGCCAAAATGTCTATTCACTTAATATTTCCCTCTTTTTGCGCTGTGGTAGATTGTGGATTTTTTTTGCACTTTCTTCCCCCTCATGTAGTTAATGTGTTATTTAGCAGCAGATGAGTGGGAGAGGACAAACTGCTCTGTTTATTGTTTGCACTTAGTAGAGGAGGAGTAGAGGAGGAGTAGAGGAGGAGTTCAGGAAAAGAGAGCGAGCGGCAGAGCTGGATTAAAGCTGCGTCTCAATTCATCGTCTCGTCCTCCAACTGCTGCTTTAGCCCCGAAAAAGTTTGGTTGGCTCACTTTTTGTCTGATTACTTGAAAACCAGTTTGTCACCAAAGCGCAATGAATCATGGGATATTAAGGATCCACCCGTTGGAGCCTCCGCTGCTCTGGTGTGGAAGGACACGTTTTGTCGGAGCCTTCGAATTGGGACGCTCTAGTCGGTCACTTCAAATCCGACCTGAGGCACAGCTCAAGAGTAGAGGTTGTTTTGGAGGGAAATTAGCCTGCGTGGCCTGAAACAAATAGCTGTAAATAAATCATCGCACACCTATTCCCATTCACTGCACAGTGTCTGTTTGCCTCATGAATGATTGAGGAGTCGCCCCTGTTTACCTCCTCCTCATTACAGACATCGGCCCGTCACACTCAGAGGTCCAAGACACACAAACTGCTGAAAAAACTCACAAACTTCCTCAAAACAAAGCTGCAAACGCAAAGACCCACAAAAAACTCACATGCTTCATACAAAGAAGCAGCAACATATCCAGCGTGTGTGTCAGCTCACATTCACACGTGCGATGTAAAGTTTTTTCTAGTGTTATTCGCACACAGAAACAACACTGTCTCCCGAACACACAACGCACACACAACAGAGCACAAGGAGCTGGTTAATAATTGACGCTGTCGGAGTGCCGCGGTGCCGAGTGAAGGGACAGCATGCAAACACCACCGAGGAAAAAGTCAAGGCTGGGCCCAGGAATTATTTATCACCCAGGGCTGAAGCAGTGTGACTGGAGAAAAACCACCGTGATGAACTGGGCTGGAGGAGCCGAGCACGGTGAGGTGTTGCAGACCAGTTCAATATTTCTCCTGGCACTGTGTATCTTGGTGGAGCAGCTCGTGGAACACTCGGGATTGATGGAGAGATAGAGAGGAAATCTGAGCCGTGGGTCTCGGCTGCAGCGGCGGAGGCGAGTCCGTCCCTTCGGTCCGATGAATTAGATTCAGCCGGTCGCTTTCCAACCTGTTCTGGGAGTGTTGGAGTTGTGTTCATACCGAGGAGCCTATGACACACAACACTGTGTGTGTTTATCCAGCGTCACTCCCCATTCTGTCACTCCCCTCGGCTTCGTTTTGCTGTTTAGTTGAGCTTTGTCTTGCTCTGACAAATGAGAGCAGCACAGGGGTCAGTGTGTGAAGTATGTGCGAGCTCGGGGCCCGCTACACACAGTGGCCCTCGCGCTCATAAATACGACAGCTATGGCAGTTTGTTGCTCTTTTCCAGAGGAGTTGTGTTGCTGTAGAGGCTCGGGGTATAATCAGGTGATGGATTCGTTTCTGGGGACGCAAAGTAATCACCCAGGTTGCAGAAGCAGAATCGGCCTCAGGGCGTCAGGGAGCCAAGCGCCGGCTCAGGCCCCCCCCCCCACCCCACCCACCCCCCCCCCCACCCGGCCCTGGGGCGCTTGATTTGTCACATTTCACGTCAATTGTAATCATAGAAAAATGCAACATTATGTTAACAACACTACTGGTTTAATCAAGACCAGCTGCCCCTCTGCAACACAGCGGAAAACCAGTGTAGATCATACTGGGTGTTAGATTTACAGTAGGTGTAGAAATGATCAGGCCCTGGTAATAGTCAATAGCATTGGTGGCGCCAGGCTCCCCCCCCACACCCAAATCAAATTGTGCAAAGGGCCCCACAAAGGTGCGGGCAGGCCCTGGTGTGAAGGATCACATGAGCCCTCACAGTATGTCCCCACACACACACACACTGATTGTGGTGAGGTGTGTTGGAGTGTGATGTATCGCTGCACATAACATCGCCGGCCCTTCGAGAAACAGTCATAAACCATCGTGGACGTCTCCGGACTCGCCGCTCTGTTTCCCAGCATGCATTGAGGTCATGCTGGTGTTTGGTATTTATTTAACAAGCACAAAACCTCAATGGGATTAAAACGCCCAGTTTTCTAAAGCACTTCCCGGCCAAGACACAAAATACAGTCTGGAATATTCTAAACAACAAATTTGACTGGTGCCTCAGTTTCCTTCAACAAGGTTGGGCCGGTCACTGATATTAGTTTAACCAATTTCCTCCATGTTATGCTACAACCAACTGTTTTTGCTGTATTATGAGATTTGAGAAGGTAAACATCTAGAAACCTCTAGTTATTGTCAGAGGCCTTTCGTGAGATCAGAGATACGTAGGAGCCCCAGTGAGGGAGTTGTGCTGTCAGGCATCCACAAAGCGTGACCTCCTGGTGAAGCCCACCACTGACAGGTGAAGGGGGGGGCAGCTAGCAGCAACATGTAGCCGCCCCCGGGGCAACAGTAGGGTAAACTGTGAGAAGGACTGCTCTGAGAACAGCCTTCAAGCAGGTTAAACCACCTTAAAGATAGAAAACCCTGCACTGGGACTCCACAACTAGTTATGTCCCTTGAAATGGAGCAATGGTTTCAGGCCTGTAGTCAACAAAACAGAGTAGTAAGGATATCGTTGTCATTTGCATCTGTATCCATTTGTATGCTGCATAGTTAATGAGTGTGTCAGGTAAGTGATCCCGGTTGAGGGGCTCAGGTGTCCAGTTGCAGGCGGCAGCTGGTGAGCGGAGCCTGGTCCGAGGTCAGCCACGGGGACCCGGCCCCCTCGTGGCCTCCTCCCGGGCTCCGCTCCACGCTCGCCCTGTCCTCGTCATCCGATCTCAGCCACGCACCACAATGGAGCTCTTTTAATTATCGGGGGGACGGTGTTCTCGCTCAAGTGATGGCCTTCGGTCAGGAGAGGAGCAGTTCAGGCATTCAGGCGTGAGGCCGCGGTGATAATTGATCACATTGTCGAGGCATGTTTGCAGCACAGAGGCCGTGTAGGTGAGTTGTGTTACCTTTAGCCCACGTTACCGCACTGCCACAGTCAGCAGAGGTAGAATAACAACAGACATAGTGCATCATCAGACCTGAGCACAGACATTGGAAATATTATCTTGTATTGATCTTCTTTGTGTTTTTAAATCAGTTAATTAAAGAGACGTATTCTCCTTCCTCACGACTCTTTAATGAAGAATTTAGTTTCTGGTGTTTTAGACTTTCCTGCCCTTGATCAGTTCAAACGTTGGTTTAAAATGGCCGGCTACAGGTCAATGGTGCAAATCCATGCAAATAATCTGGGAGGCTTAACTTCAGTATTCCTCTACTGGGATTTATTTATTCAGTTTTCTTATTTTTGTTCCATCTTCTGACTTCTCTAACGTTATATTACAAATAAGCAGGGTGCACCACAGAGAACCCGTCAGAACCGTTAAGTGCTGTCGTACAGAACATTCAGGGACATGTTGTAATAATGTCACTAATAGAGAGAATCAGGGTTAATTTGTTTGGCCTCATTTCCTTCGCTAACAAGATAACAACAGAAAGACGCTACGACAAAAAGGCGCATGAAACATCACACACCACTCGGACGGACGTTCTCGTTCCTGCTGGATCCTCCACCCACACAATCAGGATTTGGTCCCAGAGGATCAGCATGAGACTGTGTGGCACAAATTAAACAGGCTTTATGCTCCGGGTCTTAAAGCATGGCCTCTTCAGCTCACCACGGAAATTGAGTTTGTGACCGAAAAAATGCACTTTCCTCTTAACCCCCTGACCGGCCGTCACAGACACAAACTTTCTCTTTGAAGGCTAAACGGGCAGAAACGAGGGAGGATTGGCTGTTCTGGGGAGTTATGGAAGCTCTGATCCTATTACCCGCCCCCCCACCCCACTGCTGAAAAATGTGTCTGCAGGGCCCAGGAGCTTTTAACCTTTCGCTGCTCCGCGGCTTTGATTCAAGGGGGGGGGGGGGGGCGGCGGGGCTCTTGTGTGAGTGTTGCCCTTTTTTTTTTTTAACAGTCAATATACTGCACTGGCCACTGGAAGATGGGGAGCCTGTGCCCTTTTGGCCCGGGAGGTAAGTCTGACGCTCTGGTCCCGTAAGTGGAGGAATTCCCTTTGTCCAGAGGAGGAGGAAGGAGGCATGAATCAGGGAGTCCCTTCTCACAGGGAGTAGATTGAAAAGCAAGAGCCTGCGGAGTCAGAGCTGCAGAGTTGGAGCCACAGTGTGTGTCAACAGCAGAGACGGGGGAGAGGAAGGAGGTTCGGAGAAGAAGCGTCCAACGAGACAAAGACGTCAGGAAGCTCGGCCCCGATGAATTCATGGCTGCTGCACCTGCACAACATGTTTTATAATGACAGGGTTGAGGAATTACAGAGGCAAATATTCATGAGCCTGTGAGTGAACGTCTGGCTGCTGGTTCGGCGACAGAAAACAGACAGAAGACGTCGCACTGGGATTCGGTGACGTCTCCAACAATCAGGAGACAAAGAGACGCTCAAGTGTAAAACGCAGACAAACTCGCAAACATGTTTATTTGATAAGATTTCACTCCGGTTCATTTCAACCCGGCGCTTGCAAGAGTAGAAGCCTGTGTTTCCAAACAAAGACGACTCCCCTCGGAAACGGGACGCGGCCGTTTGAAATGATTATTATTTTATCGAGCATGTAAACAACAACGCTTTGGAATAAACACTTCAAATGAGGGAAGATGGAGAGAATGCTTAACAGTGTGTGGATGTTTTAATTCAGGGAATGAATAAGTAATGAACAGTGACTGATTAAGATCAAACTTAAACACGGATTTCCATAAAACTTGGAGAAAGGCTGGGATAGGGGTCAAGGAAGAAGCTTTTAAACTGTGGTGTGATATCTTTGTGTGTGAAATCTGGTGATTGAATTTAAGGATTCTGCCGAGCCCTGGCTCCAGATACCTGCTCCACCGAAAAGCCATCATGGTTTAAATGTGTGATACCTGCAAGCTGCTTAAAATTTAAGAAGTGGAATACGCTGCACCTGTGAAGCTTTAACTGAAACACTGTCAGTCCACAGCACGGATTCCAACACCATCGAAATTAAAAACTGCTGACAGAAGAGAGACGCGTCGCTTTGTTGTCACACGCAAAAAAGTCGAGCCGGTATTTCATACCAATCCCACACGGGTCGACGCCTGTGATATCTACTTGTGTGGCGGCTCAGAACTCGCCGTGCACCTCGGCTAACGTGTCGGCTCACATACCACAGAGAAGCTCCGAAAACAGGCATTAAAGTGGCCTCAATCCCCCGAGTAGCTGTGTGCTTAGCGTGGTCTCTGAAAGGGATCCAGGCATTTATGTGAAACCTAAGCACTTCTTGATCAAAGGCTTTCACAGGACTGCAAGGTGAACGAGGAGCCTTGTAGAATTCTCACTTGATTAGTTTTTTTTTATTCCGAGAGAGTGCGTGTGTGTGTGTGCGTTCCTGTGTGTGTGTTTTTGTGTGTGTGTGTGTGTTTAGTGTCTCCGAAGACAGGAGTCTTTCACCAGGGAGAGCGGATTAACACATCAAATCCAGCCCTTCAATCAATAGGGAGGTAATGGAGCGGCGGACACCGCTGCACACTTGCAGCCCACACTGCTAATAATGAAACACATTCTCTGCTGCATGGGCAAATTCACACACTGTGTTACGAACGCACAAAAACACACAACTTAGGACTTATTGATCATAAACGGGACAAGATCAAGAGGACAGAGCTGTTTGTAAAAAGCAAGCATACGTATTTTTGGGTGGGATTTATACCTTGAACAAGTTATGTTATCGTTTGCATTTGTTTGTGTCGTTTTTACAAATTCCCAAAAGAATAATAAATGAATCTTGATGGGAAAAAAAATCTGCCACACTTAAATAACTGATTATAGAAATACAAGCTAAAAGCTGTTCTATAGAAAATGAGTCACCCCTGTTTATCCTGAGCGGAGAGCCGAGCCCCCGACAGTAGCTGCCACACGTTGGGCTGGTGTTTGCTCAAACTTGACCTCCTGACCTCCTCCTGCAGGCTCGCGACCTCTCTCACTGACCCATCAACAAACTAATTTGTCAACAGTGACCTTTTCCAGGTCTGGACAAGTGGCTACACACGTCTCCCTCTGCAGACAGCTCCCTCCTCACAATCAATACCAGAACTTTGTAAATACTTTAACAAGAAAAAAAAAGAGCAGAGCCCTCCGTGCCGACCCATAAATATTAATGCACGCTGCTGCCTCTGTTTTATGCATGTTTGGTCCCAAAAGTTAATGTGGTGTTTAACAGCTTGTGCTAAACTCAGCACTTTAGCAGGCTGTCATATCGGCTGTACGTCTCCGCCACAGCCGGAGTCACATCATTTTCATAAAGTGGATAATGAGGACGATGTGTACTGGTGAGCAGTTTGTGTGTGTGTGTAGGGATCTTCATACATTAGGGTTCAGAGTATAGTGGTGGGTCATATTTTACACCAGTTTCCATATGTGACACGGGTAGTTTAAATCTGACTCCCAGTCCCGATGGCATGTGTGTGATCCCTCGTCACAGACTGCATGTGTCTCTACGAACTGTGACCAGATCAGCCCGGGCCTGTTTCAGTTTAATGATTCTACAGGCCTGGTGAGGTAGCACTTTATTCTAACCCCCTCTCAATTTAGCAATTTAAAAGTAAAACAAGCTGCTGGGTGGGTACCCTTACTTTGAAATAGTTTTGAAAGTGCTTTTTACCAAAAATAATGCAGTGATCTGAAAAGAAAGGAATGAGGAGAGGAAAGCAAGTCCATGATTTGCACGTGCAGTTAATGGCTGATTATGGATTCTGTAGCTCGGCCAGAACCCCCCCCCCCGACGAGTCGCAGCCTGTGACCAGTGGTTGAAACAGCTGGCTCCACAATCTTTACCGTATTAGCATCATCCTCCTTGCGAATCTGTGTAATGCTTTAAAGCAAGAAAAATAAAGTCTAAGAATTTCTGTTAAGGTAGCGCGAGGGAGCCATCATTTAATGTTCCTTCTCTTCACCCCCCCCCCCCCCCCCCGTCATCATCCCTCGTTCCGTGCTTTTTTCTCTTTCCAATTTCCCCTCACTCTCCCTCCGTCGGCCTCCCTCCTGTGCCTCGATCACAGAATCCTGCCAGTAGAGACACAAATCACACCAATTCATCTTGCTCCTCTCACTTCTCTCACAAAGAGCAGGAGCCGGTAACAGGTTGAATCGTGGTGATCACACAGGATGACCAGGATGAAGGTCATTCATGGTCCACTGAGGATAAGATGCTTCAATCCAGTGACTGTCACACGCTGACTCCACTGGTCTGCTCCTGGTCAAGCTGAATCTCATTTTTACAAAGTGTAGAAACGCTGTGGCTCTCATCAAAAGCAGAATACCTACACGAACGTGCACACGCATACACACATCTGCATTTAACTTTCCCTGTTCCTGTGCCTCCTTGGCATTCGCCTCAGCTCTCCGCAGCAGATGGAGAGCGCCTGCATTAACGCTGATGGCGCTGCGACTCTCTGAGGCCTCGTTCCTCTCATTCTCTCTTTTCAAGCTCTGCGAACAAAAGCAGCATTTTGAATTTGTCAGAGCTGCGGAGGGGACTGTGTGAAAATGTGATAAGACACAACAACTGCAGCCGGCACCAGGGCACAGAGGAGATTGTGGAAGGTGGAGACACGGACCTCTCCGGGCGCGACTCCTGACAGATTGTGTTTTATGAACTGTTGCAGGAACTAAATTGCACCAAATGTGATTTATTATCTTTAATTAAACACTTTCTCTAACAAATCTTGCGAAGGGTGTAGCAGCGTCTTGAACTGATCATATTACGAAAATTGATTGTATTAGAAACAGGATCAAGGTGAATATAAACATGATATTGGATCAATTAGGGAAAATCCATTATTGTCCTAGAACATTTTTATTTTGACGCACGGTTCTATAAACAGTCTTGTTTTCACATTAAATACAAAAAGAAATCAATTTAAATGTCAATCATATATAATTTCAGCATTTCGGATTTCACTCTGTCCCTATCTCAAGCTGAGGACTTGCAGTGCGTCACCCACTGACCAGAGAACAGCTCAACTGCTCGATCAGACACTTGGATGCAGAGGGAAGGCATGAGAACATTAAGAGGCATTAAAAAGGTGCAGCCCTGCCTGTGTCACTGGACGGAGGAGGGGGGGGAGCAGGCGGAGAGAGGCCGGGCTCTGGCACCAGCACACAATCCATTTGTTCATGGCACAGGCGTTAATGGCTGAGCAGGTCGGAGCCAGAACACATAAGGGAGAGCTTTAATCAGAACGTGCATGCATTACCTCCCCAGATCTAGGCAAACATTTGCAGAGGGTGGGCGGGAGGTGAGCGTAAGCCAGTTGGGTCCCTGAAGCTCGAGGATGATGGGGGGGGGGGGGGGGGTGGGGGTGGCGGGGAGACTCTAAAAACAACTCGGGTCCCTGTGTTCGGACCACATGTTGGGGGAAACGAGGAGCGGGTGCAGTATCAGGATGGTGGCAGGCGATGGAGGCTCGTACACGGAGGTAGGATTAGGGTCTGTCAATAGACCACAGTGTGGCTGATCCTGTCAGAGCTGTGCCGGGGGTTAAAGACCAGGAAATCAGTCTCGCTGCACACCCACTCATGGACACACACACACACACACAGACACACACACACCAACTCAGTGCTGTGTGGGTGCGGGCTCTTGCAGGCCTTCCTCTGGTGGCTTGATGAGGTGTCTTAGCTGATTAATGCCACACAGAACTTTGGAGGTCATTTCCAGGACTTTAATTAGGCCAGGCACTAACTAAATCACACTTGCACAATTGAGTTCTCAGTTGAGTATCTTCAATTAGGCTCAGCTGAAGGCCGGGAAACCTGATTACTGTGTTTACTCGAGGAGTAGTCCCAAATTTAAAGGTCAAGGGGGGGATAATGGAGTATCGGTTACCTACTGTAGATAAAAGGGGAGTCGGGACAGAATGAAAAGTTATGCACTGCTCCCTGGTAGTTGTGAGGAGGGCGGAGGTTGTGAGGAGACTCATGCGAAGGCCAGACACACCCAAATCCGATTAACAAGCTGAATTATCTGACCGCCTCCCTGGACAGACTGATCCCATTACACCAATGACCCCTTCCTGCCTGAAACCTACAGGAACCGGCCCTTTTTTTATGGCCTCCAATTAATTGACCATCAAATCTGCCCACCAGCACATCTGTGACAAGTTATCTTATTTGCCGATTGAGAGCTCTTCCTGTTTGCAGAGCTTTGTTCAAACAAACCGGGTTTTGTGTCTCGTTACACGACAGAGGAGAGGTGAGGGCTCAGTCGCGCCTGAAGCAAGTGGAAGCAGCTCGTAAAGCAAATGACGTGTAGGAGTTCTTGGGAATGTGGATATCCCAAAGCCTCGGCTAAATCATGCAAATTAAAAGATAATCAATTGCTCAACAATGTCGTGAGGTTGCTTATTTAAACGCAGAGACAATTGTTAACAATTCCACGAGGAGCTGTTTAGCCTCTTCCGGTTGCTTGTTCTTGTTTTTAAGCCCATGACTTGTCTGTGTTGCTTCAGTGTTTCCAGCAGGTGGGGGGGGGGGGTGATCTCAGAAACAAACACTGTGCTTGTGAACGTGGTGCAACATTTAGCAGCTAATGGGCCAATCATTTCCCATAGGGGGTGGTGGAGACCAAACCGTAGCTCAAAGGAAAGGGAATAGGGGGCAAAGGAGAGATGTGCTTGTAGCACATCTCTCCTTTTGACTTTGGCTCTGCAGCGAGTCAAAGTCACTTTCGATCAATCACAACACATCACTCACTTTCCCTTTTAAGATCTATTGTCTATGAGGAGAGAGAGTGGAGGAGAGTGACAGTTAATAGATTTGTGCAAAGAGTGAAAAGAGAAAATTATGAACCGGTTACTGCGCATCGCCTCGCTGCTGACTGCCGCCGTGGCCAGGCTGCGTTAGTCAGCACGGCGAGGAGCCGACTGATGAATGAAAGCTGCCGCCAAGCAACACATTGGATTAAACCATGCGGGTGATGAATTTGGCCAAAGCACTCATGGTGCCTACCTCTCTCTCTCTCCCTTTCTGTCTCTGTTTCCATCCCACGCCCACTCACACTAGAGTTCATCAAGTCCCATCAAAGCCTTGTGCGGTCAGAGGGAACATGTTCTCCTTCCTGCTTTCACCACGAACGGCCGCAACGTATTTCCCACGTCTAATCTCTCCCTGTTTCCTGCTCCCTGCCTCCTTGTTTCCTGTTTCCCTCCTTCAAGCTACCCTCCTCTTGTCACTGATGGCAAAACGCTCTGAGTATCTGGCTAATGTTTTAAATGTGCTCTACAGCCGCCGCTCTCCGGGATAAGACATCCATTATTTACATGGAGAGGAGGTTTTGGGAGGAGCCCGTGAGAAGCGAGCGGAGCAGCAGACAACAACAACATTAGTCCGATCATAGTGGGATATTCCATCTTGTTTCATTATGTGCCATCACGGGATGTTTTAATGCAGCTCGGAGGAAAAAATGCATTTGGGACTGTTTGTGTGTTGCAGGGCGGCGAGTGGGCCGTGATGGATAAAAGGGGGGAAAGGAAATAAACAGTGCAGACCTTCAGAGAACTCCTACACTTCAAAATTCAACAGATTCTATGAAGGAATAGAGCAGCTCCGCTCCGTAGAGGTTTCCTGCTCGATGACGGACGGGTCGGGTTTTTTGTTTTTATGCCTCATATGTAAATAATCAAACTTTGACTGGGCCTCAGTCCTTTTGCAACAAGACAGACTTATGTTACAGTTCCATCACAGACTGGAGGTCAAATCATACAGAAGTATCACAACTGAGATCGGACACACAACCATTTCTCCTTCATATCATAGATTATTTATAGAAATTGAAAAGATGTAAAACATGGCAGCAATGTATCAGAAGTGTCTCTCTTCGGGACACTATGGATACCAAGCCTAAGACTGTGGATAACACATATTAAAACTGGTAAATGGTAACAAATTAAAGCAACTTTATGCAACTTTATCTGAAAATAGCTGCGTCTTAGCTCAATACGAAGAATTTGTCATAATAAACCAGCGATTATCTCCGATACACTTTGTTAGAGCAAGGGATCATGGGTAATATCCACTGTTTCAATTCGGTGGGTGGGACTAAGCAGTTAGAGTTCCACTTAACACATTGATAGACTTTGTTTCTTTCTCTACATGAAAATCAATTAAATCTCTCTGACAGGGAGCCCAACAGAATGAATTACTACCTGTGGCTGCAGAGGGCGCTGTTCCTTATTAAACGTTACATAGGTGTAGCTTTAATCAAAACATAGGACCCTATGTATCTTGTGTACAGAGGATAGCCCTGCAAGGATTTGATTAATGTGGGAAACTCGTCCTTGATAGGTATATCAACAAGGTCGTGACAAAGAAAAGAGTCCTGAAAAGTTTTGCCTCCATTTTTCTGCTCCTCCCCGTTGAAGGTTAACGGCCACGTGCGTCTCCTGCACTTGTTCTCCAGTCGTTTTCCTGGAATTCCCATAGAAGTCATCACTTTTTTTTTACCCGGTGTTCAGTATTCTGTGTTTGGATGCTGCAAGGGGAGGGGGGGGGGGGGGCCCGCTGAGATCTCTCTCACCAACAGATGGGAACTTGAGGGTCCATTAGGCTGAGAAGCATGCTTCAGCAGGTTCAGTCAAGAACGCAGCGGAATGTATTGATTCTACCGTGAAAAGAAAATTACAACCCAGACATCTAGTTTACCATTCTTTGGAAAAGTCATCCCATTTATGTGATGGCGCTCGGCCAAGGTCCTTTTTTCTCCCTTTGCAGATACGTGTGGCTCGAGAGTGGAAAGATGATGAATGTGTTGCACATTCTCCACCTGCACTTCCACCGAGAAGAAACCGTTCTGTCTCGTATTAAATGTCCATCCATTAAAACACTAACAGTTACAGTAAATCCTTTGTGCTGTTGGATATCCAGCTTGATCCTCGCACCCTGTCGAGGGCCACAGCAGGTGTGAGTCAACCTCAGGCCCTGACTCTCCCACTCCTGCTGGCTGTGAGCCGGTAATCGGAGGTAATGGGGCATAAACTGAGAGTCTGGTAGGTAAAAGAAGCAAGGTGGGGAAGTGTGTGTGTGGGGGGGGCAACTGCTGACTGCTGCAATCACAACCCGATGCAGCTTGTAAGGGATTCAGCCTGCTTGCACTCTAGACTGTATATAAAGATGACATGTCTCCACATCCTACCGTTCTACAGACATGGATCTGGGATATTGTAGCTTCGCTTTTGTACAAATGGAGAAAGAAAAGTCACGACAATGATCTTTATGTGTAGTCGACAACTTTAACATGGTTATTGACCAGGGAAAGGCTGCTTCTCTTTCAAGAAGAAGTTTTCAATTGAGAATCACCATCCTTCTCATCAGGGCGACAGATGAATTTATGAAGAATGCACTTATGGTGGTTGCGTATCTAAAAAACTAAATAATTGATCTGCAGAGACCCCACGTCTATTTTTAAGTCTTTAGGTTGTATCAATACAAACTGCATTGACTTGACAAGTTGAAGTCAGGAATCCAAACTTTACAGAGCTGACTGAAGTTTGCAGTTCAGGACTCAGGGTTGATTTACCTGTTGTGAACGTTAATGGCTGAATGTAGACTTTAAACAGAGGGAGGGGACTGTAATGCACGACAACACAGGTACAGACACGAATGCCAATTAAAATGCAAAAGGAAATTATATCCACTGCAGTTTGTTTGTGGGTTACAGACCTGAGAAATGCGCACCACATGACCTGATTTAAACCCTTAAATAAAATAATACTAACATTCTCTAGCCTTTTTTCCCTACTCGATCGTTTTGGTGAAAACAAACATGTTGTTTGTCCAAAACAGGATATAGTGTTTTGTTTCAGATGTGCTCTCTCAGTTTGGGTATGTTGGTGCCCTGAAGGGGGGATACAAAAAATCTCATCGAAAAACTAAAAAACCATAGTGGGACGTGTTAGAGAGAGAGGGAGAGAGGGAGAGAGAGAGAGAGAGAGAGAGAGGACAGGCTGGGAAGCAATCTGAACGAGGACAGCAGCTTGTGTGAGAATCCTATCTGCTGCTGGAACTCCTGCATGAGCTGCTGCTGAGAGAGAGATAATAGTTCTGTCCCTCCTCCATGCTGCCTGTCTGCTCCCGGTAAAGCAGACTGGCCCATTTATGGGACACGAGGAAAGGTGGGGGGAGGTGGTGGTGGGTTGGATGAAAAGATTGGAGATGGGTAGGGGGGTGGGGGTGGGGGGGATGCTAAGATTCTGGCCTCGGGCATCGAGCAATGTCATACTGCCATGATTCATCCGCTGGCAGTCGCGAGGCTGTATTTCATCCCTTGTTTTGCGGTGGTGGGAGTCAAAGTGGTGGTTGCATCAACCTGTGTGTGTATGTGTGTATGTGTGTGTGTGTGTCTCATTTGCATGCATGTAGTTCCCAGCTCAGCGGTGTAGGTTACTACAGGGTGTAGACGTTACAAAGCAGCATGTCTGTCTCACCTCTCAGCCCGTCTGTCCCACTTCCTTGCGGTTGAGGGGGAACCAGGCGAAAGGAGAAAGTGATTCACTGTGATTCAGTGTGGGAATCGAACAACGAGCCGACTAGCCGGACGAGCGCTGGGATAATTAGGCAGACGGTAATAAACAGAAATTTTGCGGGCGACAGTGCCAAGGGAGTCGATTCAGAGTTAATCACATTGAAATGGAGAATGTTATGAGAGTTCTTTATGTACTTTGTAGACTTTGTGTGGAAGACAAGTCGACTGGTGCGTCCCCCTGCATTTTCTCTACACTGCAATTTAATAGCATGCAATCAATTTGTCGTTAAAGAGACTCCGAAAAACAATTATTACTTCTGTGTGGCGACTTATCCGAGTTTCCCAAAGGCAATAAATTCCTGTCATGTTCTGACGCAAGCAGTGCTACACATTGGGTGTGTGTAGCGCTGCAGTGTGTAGCGCTGCCGAGCGGCCAGCGTGCAGCATACCTGCGGTGTGTCGTCTCGCTGAAAAGTACTGGGTGGTGCGGATTCTCCAAAACAGCGAGGTTGGAGCGGGCCGGGGTCCAAAGAGCTGAGGCTGAAGCTCTCGCTCTGGCACCGAGCTTTTTGGATTTTCTAGTACAGCATGTGGAAGTGCTTTTGGCTCTGGAGGAGCTGTAGCAGTGAGACAGAGAAAAGAAGAGAGGGGGAAAGAGAAATGAAACAAACAGCCTCTGCACGGGGATGAAGGAGCCGGGACAAAGCACATTACTCTTCATTTTTGTCACATCCAACCTCGCCAGCGACCACACGGTGGGAAAACAACAAGCCGCAGGATTATGATGAATGCAGTCAAAAGGGGGGGGGGGGGGGGGGGGGAGAGAGAGAGCGTCTGCTAACTCGTAACAAGCTGCATTCATACAATCTGTGAATTTGGTCTCATTCGACGGGGCAGAGCTTCTCATATCAGATTAAATCACCGCTGTTGCCAAATTGATCAAATTTCCTCTGAGATTACTTGCGCAGTTCTTATAATTATCTCTCCTCTGGTGAGAGATATCACGTCATACTCGATTTCACACTTCAATAAAATATATTCAATAAGCCCTGGTTTTAAAAGAATGTTGACCTCTCGAACAGCTACTTCTCCCCGGCTTGACCTCTTCCCTGGGACACAGCCCTGTCAGCACACCCGGGACTGTGACAGGCCATCCGACAGTGTCAGAGCTAATACCGGTGTCTCAAGGGTGTGCAGATAACCATCGCCTCCCTCGGCCCGAACCCTCCTGGTGTGTCCCCCGGGTGGAGGCTCAGCTGTCGCCCAAAGCCTGTTTTTACTTCGCTCCTTTGCTGTTGTCACAACATTTTCATTACATTGCAGCCTAAGCCCTTAATGACCCCCTTCTAAGACTAAACATGGGGTCAAACAGGGAGTTACGAGGACAAGAAAGAAGGAGAGGCGGCGGGGGACCTCGATCACAGGCACCCTCTTTACGCGTCAACGCCTCTTATGAAATTAGCTCCGTACCAAATCCTTCTAAGGTGCAGTGAAAACATAATATTTCGGATTATTTTAATTTCATGATTGGATTTTTTTTTGCGAAAAGAAAGCTCCCCTCCCCATTTTACGTCAATAATAAACATCTTCTCTCATAACAGCTGTTTCCCGAAAGCTGCTTGACTTCACAGCGCAGTAACACAATGGATAGAACCTCTCCAGGTGCCACTTAACTGCTAACTGCTGCTGGACCCGAGGAGAGACTCCCTCCAGAAGAAAAGCACAAACACACTGTCGTCGCAATTCAGTTGAAGCTGAAACGGAGAAAAGGCCCAAAGAACTTGTAACCTCAAAAACTTACCACCAAGAGGGCGAAGCTGGGACTGAGCCTGTCCATGTGTCAATGGATCCACAGCTTCCTGACAGGCAGACCACAAGCAGTACGGGTGGGCAAACATGTCTCATCCCCCCTCACCCTCCACACTGGAGCCCCACAGGGTTGTGTCCTTAGCCCCCTGCTGTTCTAGATATTACAGGCTCGTCCAGCATTAAGCAGATAACCAGGCTAACCTGACTGTACCAGACCAGTACATAAATATCATTTAAAAAGTTTTGTCCATACCCGGCCCAAATCTATAGGTCCCCGGCAGGCTCGGTGTCGGTAACCCCACTCCTTAGCCCAGGTCCTATCCCTTTACGTTTTGTGTAAATCAAGTTAGTAGTTTGGGGGGTAATCCAGCCGACCAACAGACCAAACCGACAAAGGGACCGGGGTGAAAACATAACCTCCTTGGCAGAGGTGACAACGGCTACAGAGGAAAATGCCAGGACTTCATCTTGTCTTAATTTCCAGTGATTATAGGGACTATTAAATCAAACAGTTTGGTTGCCATTCAGATTATAATAAACGAGAGGATCAGTGTGACTGGGACTTCTTCCTTGGTCCTTCCCACAGTAATTATCAACATAAACTCGTGCTGCTTTGCATCCCTCCTGCTGTCCCAGTGTCTGTGGCGCGAAGACATTTGCACACTGCCGTCTCTAACTCGGTCTCCAGTAGAAACTCTTGATTTCTTGCGTCTGCTCTATCTGGCTGCTGGTTGTGCTGCTGCCAGCTCTGTGGTGCTGAGCTCAGCGGAGAGATGAGCTACCTAAGCTCAGAGTTGGGTGTGATTTCTTTTTTTTTCTCTTTACGTGTTTTCCTCGGTTTTCCGCTGAAGTCCAAAATGAAATGATTTATGGCGGTGAAGGCCCGCAGCCTTCTGAGTCTGATTAACTTGTTTACGTAGACAGAAAACCGGAAATGGGTGTAGACAGATGGAGAGACACCGAGCTGGACACGCAAACGGATGAACAGAATGCGTCTTTATTGGGGCTCATTCCAGCCGTTGCTTCTCCCTTTGGATCATTTCATATGACACATTTTGGAGAGTGAAGCTGGAAAATCATTTCAGACAGTTTGTGTGTGTGTGTGTGTGTGTGAAACAAAGAGAGCATTTAGGATTTCAAAACTGTCTGTCGTGTGATTTCTGAAGCTGCAACTTGACTCCCATGACAAAATAAAAAAGTAAAAAAATAAAGAGTAGACTTATATATTTCATGAGTGGCAGTCAAACCATCAAACCCAATGAAATCCCACTTTAATAACTCCGCAAAGGAGGTTATGTTTCCACCCCTGTTTGTTTGTTTGTGAACAAGATAACACAACAAAAACAGGACGGATTTCCACGACACTTGCTGGAAGTCTGCGATGTATGTCAGGTAAGAACCCATTCAATTATGGTGAGATTTTTACTTTCTTTAACATTACGAGAAATATCTGTAGCCCCACTAAACACCTGAAAGGCAAACTTCGCTACAAGCAATGGGAAAAGAGGGAATCGCCCAAAGAACCTGTGTTTACCCGATCATTTTGACAAGAGAGGTTTAGGTGTGTGTGAAACTTACAGAGATATACTCTCTACTGATGCCGATCTAGTTTGTGAGGTGTTTGTGTGAGATCCTCCACCGAGGCTGAAGCCTTGTGTTCTGAATATTGCAGACGAGACACAACCGAAGCCTGCATCACCAGCCACAAATTAGACTTGCCAATAAAAAATAAAAAGAATCCCGTCAGCGTGACACAGCTCTTCTTCACTCGTCTTCTCCAGGATTAACGGCCCTGTGAGCAACTTAACATCATTTTCTTTCCACCATTTGCAAACCAAATTAAAAAAGGGACTTGCAGTAGACTGTGGTAGACACTTCCCTCACAGGGATGGGCAACACCACAGGGACTATTTGGTCTCCAATTTAAAGTAGACACTCAAGAAAGTATGCCTGTCCTTTCTATGACCAGATTCTTCACAGTTATAGCACACAGTGGTGACATTAGCACAGTCCTTTTCACAACTTCAGCACTACTTGCTAAGATCTGCGTAAAGAGCTCTTCATGGACAATGAGGAGATCCACTATTTCCTTTCCTTTATTGCCCTCCAAATACAGCTGCTTGGATATTTATCGCAAAGCCCTTGAGCCTCCTAATGCAAGATAAAAAATGCTTCACTGGCATAAGGAAGATAAGAAATACCTCCGGGCACCTGCTTCCAGGGACAGAACCCCCCCCCCCTCCTGTGTGTAGGCTCCTGAATAGGCTTTGGTACCTGTTAACATCCCCTCTCCCGTCCTCACACATTAGATCACCTTTCAGTGAAGTCCTCCTCTGCCTGCTGGCCAGGGCAGCAGATGTTACGTTGGCCCGTTCACGCAGACATGCTTGATCCAAGATGATTGGTGGTAATTATAGGCTGTAAGCTGATAGTGGGGGGAATAGGCCGTCCATTGAGACGTCAGTCCTCCTGGTGTTTATGAATGCGTTCAGGCACTGTCACGGGTTCAGCCCCCAACAGCACGAGGGCAGCCGGGCTGAGGGCAGGTAGCTGGGACACCTGGGGAAGGGGACCGGGTTAAACAGTGGAAGGCTTGTAAGTGTGTGTGTGTGTGTCTGTTTGTGTGTGCTGGAGGGGGACATTGTTACAGCTGGTGTCTGTGGAGCTGGGCATTGGAAATGTTAAATTCCAACTCACGCTGTCTGTGTGCGGAAAGGACCCGGATGCTCACACTGTGTGTTACCTGAGGCGGGCTGCAGCTGGACCAGTGTGGACATAACTCTTTTGTCCACAAAATGATAATAATGATAATAATAACAACTTTATTTATATAGCACTTATCAAAAGAGTTACAAACAGCCTTACAATATAAACATAATAAGCTAGATAAGATAATTTAAAATGAAAAACAAACAACAACTTTATAAAATTAGCCATGTGATAAAAGTAGGTCTTAAGAAGAGATTTAAAGGAAAATACTGACGGTTCCTGCCCGAGTTGCAAAGAGTTCCAGTCTTAACGCTGATCTAAGCTGAGTATCCTCTAGCTAATACTTCATGTTTAGCAGATATCAAATTCTCTTGAACTCTAACTCTTAGCAAGAAAGCCGTGCAATTTCCAAAGTGTCAAACTTCTCGTGTGATGATCTCCACTGTGAAGATTTTTTACTTTACTGGAAGTTTCTTAACCCAGCTGGGCTTACGTCTGGTGTGTCCCCGCATGACCACCAGTGTAATTTATTTTAATGAGCTTTGGTCCCAGCAGAAAAAAAAGTTTGAAACCTGCTGCTGCTGGGGGCCATCAACTATTTGTCATCATCTCACTGAATAAATCAGCAGCTTGTTGCTCGGGCCCCTTCAGACTCCGACAAAACAAATTTAGGCAAATGACTTCAGCAACTGTGTCGGTGTAGAGGATATAAAAAAAAGAAGGGAGTAACGAGGGAGAGAGAGAGAGAAGTAGGAGAGAAGAGGAGAAAATCAGAGAGCTGTACATTGGGAGGCACCTAATTGTCTACTGCAGCATGTAATGACAAGCTTACTTCACATCAATCTTTCATTATTAAGAGCTATTTCCGTCTTGATGCAGGACTCGGCAAACAGGTTCTCAGGCCGGCGCTGAATCAGGAGGAGACACTGGTCTGTCTGCCGGATAAACAGGAACCAGAAATAGCCAGCACGATAAAAAGAGGACGAATAGATGAGCAGAGTGAGGAACAGACGTCTGCACTTTAGATTGTTCCTTAAGCTGCTGCCATTCACTTTGTGTTGATTGTATTCTTGTACATCTTTTCATATTTTTATAGACAAATTCACAAATTTTCACAAATTTCCCAGGATATCATTTATGGATCTTTGTTAATTAATCAGGCCCATTAAGGGGACTGAGTCTATCAGTGTGTGAAATTTGGTGCAATAGAATAAACTCAAGTGAAGCCTTGGCAGAGATATTATATTTTAATTTGTTTGTTTGCAGTATTAAGCTTTCATTTTGTGTCGGTGCGAGTTTAGTGCAGATCAAAATATAAACAAAATTTAAATGTAGTGTCATAAGGAGACTATTGGGCCTCTACATGCTCAGAGTGACCTTCTAATTTGAACTGTGCTTTAAATAAACTTAATTTGACTTCTATCTGGCAGAGGAAAATTTATATCGCTATATGTTGATGGGAAATTACACCATTTATTCATTCATTTGTCACATTTAAATTATACCAATTTAAATTTTGACACTTAAGAGTATGTCTACTCATCCACTAAAATATTTCAGTTTGATCAGATGCACGGATGAAGTCTCAGCTTTAATGTTCGCTGCATGAATAACTCCCTCTAACTGCTTTTATTCTGAGGTTCACGTCACCAAGTCGACTTCCTCTGGATTTAAGCTTCTCTTTTAGCTTTGAGAACACTGCCCCCTATATTTGAAAACTATATAGAGCTCTGCCGGTACAGAACAAATAAGAGAGAAGAGAGAAGAGATGAGGAGGAGGAGGAGGAGGAAGAGGAGGAGGCGTAAGTGAAACTTTTAATTAAAACCCTTTGCTTAATTTTGTATGTATTGCATATTGCAACCGGCCCATTCATCATCTATTAGTGTGAATCGGTGAAACATTGAAATTAGCGTGAATTGGTTTGAGAGCGAGCGAGTGGGGCGTCATGCCAAGGATGAGGAGGAAGAGAGAGGATCAAGGGGGTGGGGGGGATACAGAGAGAGAGAGAGGGAGAGAGGGAGGGGAGAGAGAGAGAGAGAGAGAGAGACGTCTGTGAGGGATTTGACTCATCTCCATCCTCCTAATAACCCCACTGGATAAAATATGCTTAGACTGGAGATGATTACCTCTTTATCACTGTTCTCTATATTTATCCAGCCCCTTCCACACCCCCAACACTCTTCCTCTCTGTCTCTCTCTCCCTCCCTCTCCCTCTGTCTCTCCCTCCCTCTCTCTCTCCCTCTCTCCCTCGCTCCATCATCCTCTCTCTGGAAAATAAGCCTCAGTCTCAGTAACGCTGTTCACTTCTCCAAAGTCCTGAAGAGATTAGTGCTTTGAACTCATGTGGCTTCATTTCATCCTCAACACTTCCATAACTTTTTTAAAAAGGTAAAGTATTTTACAGTTTTGCTTCAAAGAGCCAGAAACTTGTGTTTAAGCCGCAGAGGAAACAAATCTACAGCTTTCAGTGATTCATCCATCCGTCCAGTATCTGCACCACTCGCCCTCTGAGGCTCACAGGAAGTGATGGAGCGAATCCTCGGATGAGAGGCGGAGGTTCAGGTCACCGTTCCGTCAAAGGGCAACGACCAACAACCAGTCCCTGTCCCAGTCACTCAATACAGTCAATTTAGTGTCTCCAGTTAACCCAACGCCAATCGGCTTGTCTTTGGACTGGGGGAGGAAGCTGACCTGGGCTTTGAGCCTTTAGAGAAAACAGTGTTAATTTCTAATAATGAAATCAAACAAAGGGATGCTCGGTGGTTGACTCTATTTGTATGTACAGCATTGCAAATTTTAATATTGGTTGTATGGCTGTATGTTTTCAAAAAAACATCGTTAGAAGAGGTACTAGATACAAGAATACATATTTACATTTAAAAAAGAATCGGACAAATGATGTTTGCCATCATTTTCTTAATTGATAACATTGTGACGTATTCATGTTTATTATTATTCAGTTTGTAGCTGAGCGCAGTCACTGTTTATTGACAGATATTTTAAAAGCATGTAACTCATGTTAAGATGCAACTTGCAAACTCTTTTGAATAAAGTGATAGAGAAGAGTACAAGATCAAAACTTGAACTGTTCAAATTTAGTTTTTTAATTAAATACTAATAAACTTCCTCCAGGACTTGTTTCAGAACATGGTTGTTAAGTAATAACAGGAGTAATAGGTTCAGCTGTTCTCTCCTCCAGCCACTCACTGTCTAAAAACCAACACCCACCTGTTTAACTGCTTTTGTACAGAGCATGCAAACCCTTGACTCCACAGAGAAGCCCATGTTGAAGCTCACATCTCACTACTGCAGAGTGCGGCGGTGCAGCTCGATGGTGGCCTGAGATCTCCACTGGATTTGCAGATCCTCAGGCAGAGACTGTTTTCCCAGCTGTCTCCGGCATGCCCGGCATGAGAGTGAGCGACGGAGGAGTGACGGATCCGTATCCCTGAGGATTAGCATGCAAGAGACATCCTGGTGTTGAGCAGGAGCCGGATTTAAAAGCACTTTGCTGATAATAACGCAACTGAAGTCGGAGAGGCGGGATCTCCAGACGCGTGAAGAAGAAGAAGAGGAGGAAAAAGAAAACGTGCCCGGCTGGAGAAAAGCAAACACAACCTCATCCCTTCACTCTTTGAACTGGGAACCACCTGCTCGCTCTTAAAACAACTCTTAAAACTGTTTTTTTATCATTTCGCCGCTCACCAGTAAAACATCTGCTGGCATGAGGACGTGTTCCATGTGTTTCTCACAGGAATCTCCTGGATGGTTTTTTACACGTGCTCATATTCCACATGTTGAAGCTCCACATTAAAGGATTCCATTTTGTTTATGTTATAACGTGGAATGTTCCATTTTACACACATGTGCATGTATATTGACACTCGGTGAAGAAAAATCCTGCAACAAAATCGTGAAAGTTTACACAAAGGTCTGATCTCGTCTTTCTTCGTAACGTCAGGTGCACTATGCAAATTAGAGTGGAAATAAATTCTGAATTATTTTGAGATGAGGACAGAACTAAAAAAAGAACTGTCTGATAAAAGAATCCGATGTTAAATATATACAGACTGTTGTCACCCTACAGTATTATTAGCTTTATTCAAATTAAAGCTGCATATAAGTAACTTCAATTTGTATTTCCATCCCAACCCCGTGTTCGTCTGTCTTTATTTTCAGAAACCTGTGTGTATGTGGAACGCATATCTCAAAAACCCTTCATCCAATTGTCTTCCCACTTGGGCATGAGTGTTGTTAAGAGACCAAGGAAGTGCAGTTTCTAATTCGGTGCGATTTGGACTTATGATACATTCAATATTAATAATCTTTGGATAAATAGACGTCAGGTGAACAGCTCTTTGTGCAGCTTCAGGGTTCTGCAGCAGGTCTTTATTTGCCACAGCTCAATCCCTGTGGGTCGCTTTTACAATTTCAGAAAGAAAACTACTTACCAGCATCACCACAGGCCAAAACCAACAGCTCATTCCCAACAGGCTGGTTTAAACTGGGCACTGCACCAGTTTTAATTAAGTCAAAGAACTCCTTTCAGAACTTTGTCTCTATTTCTCCCAGAGCTCGAGCACTGCCGCTCAAAGTCTTACTTCCACAGCTCTGTTGTGGGTCGTCTAGACGTCTCCATCATGGCGGCTGTTAGTAAGAGATATGTTCATCCATTGCATTCATCTCAGCGGGCACCGAGAGCCGCCTCCGTCACGCCACAGGTGGAGGATACGCTGTGAACTGGCACCATTGTCATCCCACCGCACCATCTGCCTCACTTTCTCCAGCTCCCCCCCCCCCTCCCCCCCTTTCCACTGCCACTTGTTGTCATCGCAGAGCAGCAACAATGGGCTGTCACCTTGTAATGAACCCTGAGGGTGCGAGCCACTGATTTAAAGTCCCATTACTGTCACCGTGCGGTGGGTCTGTAGGAATGATGACTGAGGTGTGTGGTGGTTTGTCGGCTCCGGGCGCAGATGGTGCTTTTTCACACAGTAAATGTTACTGGGTAAATTGTTGTGTGCCGGGGCTGCCTGACATTAAAGGTGAAAGTGTGCGATACAGCAGATTGAGTTTTTTTTTTCTTTTGTGTTGCTTTTCTCATTTGGCTCCTTCTGGTCAGTGAAACTTCTCCATGAATCTGTTCTGATGAGTTATTTCCCAAAAACCTAAAAAAATGATGCGGCAATAACCCGCACCAGTGAAGTGGAAAATGACAACGAGGTAAGTTATGGACTTCAGGCTGAAAAAGAACACAACTTCTGTTGTGGGGCGGATTGTGTTGACTGTTGCTGCCCCGTGTCGTCGCTCTCTCCATGTGGGTTGTGTTTGAAAAGGCAGCGAGCAGCGTGAGGCCTCACATGGCTCTTTTCATCTCTCCAGGCCGCCATTATGGCAGGTCAGGGGGTGAAGGGCGACATAGTGGCAAAGCATGCTGGGATACATGGACTGTGAGTCACTCTCCCGTTGGTACTTGTTGCCTGGGTTATGCTGGCAGCTGCCTCGGCACTGCATGGTCACCGACCTACTGAGCTTTAGTTCCGGTCGGACCCCTGTAGGATGCTGTTCAGCACCTGCATTTTAATTCTTCATCTGTATTCAAATAGAGAAAAACTATTGTTGCTTAAAAGTGTATGAAGAGTTTTAGAGGAAAGAAGTTTCAAGGTTTCAAATTCTTAAAGTCAAGATGCAGATGTTGAGTTTGTCACATCCCTCTCGAGTTTGAATCACATCTCGTGTCTTGTTCCTGAACCTCACAGCTTTTACAAGAATCTGTGAAATATTTTGTGGGAATAATGAGAAAGGATTTGAATTTGTAGCAAAGACGAGGACCTGTCTAAAGAGAAGATTTGCATTTAATTTGTTTATCTAACTCTCAGGGTTGCCAGGTTTTTGTTTCACATATCCGGGGTATTTTTTCCTGCCTCCGCTGGTAAATGAAACTTGTCTCCTGCTTATCAATCCTGCTAACCTGCCAACATTTCACCAATTACTCCAACAATGTCCCGTCCTTGTTCGCAGCCCTGTCTTAATCCTCCACGGCCAGACACGGCAGTCCACGGCACGGTGCCGTTAAACCAGTCAGACACGTCTCAGGCGCCTCGCCCTGCCAAAGAGAAATGCAGGTTCACATGGAATTGAATCAACTAGCAACCGAACAAGTTGTTTTTGACAAAAAAAATAAAGCGCACTCCAGATTTAAGCCAGAAGATCCCAGCAAATGATCAGGTTAAGGCTGCTCTTGGCCACTGGCTGGTGCCTAATGGAGACAAAGTGATAATCTCTGGACAGCAGTACACGCTGAGTTCACACAAGGAATGAGGTTATGAGGAGGAATGGTGCATCCTCTGCTCCGCTCGCCAGCTCATCAGGCACGCGGTCCCAGCTGGCGTGGAGGCAATATGAAACACATAAACCCTTCTGATATTAATGACTCTGTCGAGCTGAGAGCCTCTGATGCTATTCGCAGATAGGCGCTAAATGTCCCCGAGTACTGAGCACACAACATTATGTGCATCCATATAAATATCCCCCCGTCTCTGCACAGGACTGGTCCGTCCTTGAGTTCCCATGAAAATAATAAGAGGTGGGCCTCCTGTAACTCAATGCCCAGATATTGCCTGCAGTGGTGGCGCCGAGAGATGAAATGAAATCAGAACAAGGTGATGACAATGATGCCACTTGTGGTCGAGTTGGAGACTTAAGGATCCATTCCCCTCATATTTCAACCCCCCCCCCCTCCTCCTTCCTCCCCCAATCTCTGCAGCCCCATTCAAACCTCTGCTGGACATTATTATCATGCTGGTAATATAATAGTAATCAAACCCCTCAAGTGCTTAGACTAAGAAAAACATTTATTTATTTACTAACAGATGTTGTAACTTGTAGGTGAAACGATCGGATTGAAATGAAATAAAATAGCAAAACAGGAACTCAGTGAACAGCCGACCTCCGCCAACAGGTCCCTTGTTAAACCACATTTAAATTCACTAAACACAGATTTTTATTTGAATCTGCACAAACTCAAAATAAATATCATTCCCCTAAATTACTACGTGCTGCAGGAGTCATGGGACAAACCATCAGTTCCCAGAGAACTGGGCGACACTCCCGTTTGTTACTGGTCAAACTTCTCCCAACGTGTAAATTGGTGACTTTAAAAGACCCCAAACATATAGTCACACCTCTAAATGCTAATTTAGTGACTCTTTCACCGTTTATAATTCACAGTTTATAGAAAACTGGGCCTAAATGAGCACCTTTACCAAGTTTACCAGCCCAGGACCCAACGACTCATAACAGTTATTGCAGCCTGACTGTTTTGGTGGGTTTTGCACTCTTTAATTAAAGTATTTAACCTGTAATTAACATATTGTTCTATTATGACCAGGCTGAGAATAAGCTCTAAGTCACCAGTGAGGGAATCTTCAGTGCGTAGAGCTACTGGTGATTTAACAGACTCTGTTTATACCGAGGATTCTTTGGGGTTTATGTTTCAAGGAAAGTCAGAATAAGCCCTCTTTGAAAAATTTAATTTAAGAGGCTATTCAAGAGATTATACTACGATGCTATTTACGTTTAATTGGCACCAAAGACCTCTGGCCAAGAATCTGAAGTTCCTTGCAGACTCATATGGGGTTGATTTTGTATTCACCTTTTTTTAAATGCTGCATTGCTGCTTACAGAGGATGAGAAACCCAGGGACTTAAATGTTCCTGCAGGTTGCTAAGAGCTCCAGAGCCGTATGGAAAAGCCGCGGTGGAAGACAGAGGCTTAGACGTGCTCGGGCATCCCCAGCAGCCAGGCCCCCTAATCAGCTGTTGAGACGGGCCAAGAGGCTGTCATCTCTTGGGGGTCCCAAACGTCCTTTAACGCCCAGATCTGTCACACACCTGCCACTGTCTCTTAAAGGGCCTGGGAGGCAGCTCGTCCACTGGATCTGCGCCGATGAGACCAGTTATCAGCCCCTCCTGCAGGACTTCAATAACAACGCCAGTGTCGGGTTCCCCTTCAGCAGCAACACTACACACGGATGGGGGGGCAATCAAAGGCCACTCCTGGACATTAGGGGAGACTGGCCCGGATTTAACCCTCGTCTGTCCTGCTCTCCTGAGCCTGACACAGACTGGAGACTCGCAGGGAGCGAGTGTCTGGTTTCTCTGCTGGTTTACCCTCTGAACTGTGCGGATGGATGGAGGGGCAGCTCGGCCTGTTTGTCCAGACCTCCAGGGACGAGTAGCACTGGAGCTCGATGGGCCCAGGAGATCCTTGATTTCATTACATGCCTGTTAGAGGAGTCAGGGCTTTGTTGTTTCGCCGTCCCGGGAGTTTCCCTGGTTCCCCAGCGCGAACAGAAAGGAACTGCACACCACATTATTACTTATTTCAGTCAGTTTGCTAAGTAACTTGCAGAATGTTGAGCAGATTCTCAACAAAAAGATGTTTTAGAGAAACATATTTTAATACTTCATCTATTTCATCAGATTTTATTAGTAAACTAAGTTTTAAGGGATCAATGACCTGAAATACACATTTTGTGATGAAGCCAGAGATTCATTCGTTAATTTAAAAAAAAATCTTTATCTGCATAACTGAGAAAATACGTACAAATTGACAGTTACTAAGTGGGATGGTTTTTAGGGGTCATTTTTATTTAAGGGGGATAGCGTCACCTTTTAACCCCCCCTTCAAATCGCCTACTGGATGCACCCCCGGTTGTGGAACCATTCCAGATTTCAGATTTTCTGCCCCAGCTCCAATCCTATCGAGGCTTCATCTGCAAAATACCCCGTAAAAAAATCAACAGCCCATTTTCTGTATTTATTGTTATTATTTCAAACTATTAAAGTCTGGTCATTATCTGTTTTGTTAGTGGTTCCTGAAAAGTGGCGATAGAGTGCCATGCAAATCTTTCAATTTGTACAGTAGGGGAGAAAAACTGAAACGACTGAGGTTTGGTCTTTGCCCAGCAGTGAGGTCTGTGAATTATCACAGTGGGAAAAGGCTGGTTGGATTTTTGCAAATGTAATAATTCACGACCGTGAGAATCTCCAGCTAAAGACCAAGCTTTTGTTTCAGGGCGGATGGTGGCACAGAACTCAACGGTGGATATCTCCCAATCTGGCGAAACAAAACTCAATAGAGGTTAAGTGGAAATATATATATATCTAATTTCCAATTTGGATAGTGCAGCCTATCGAATGACTGTGTCGGCTCGGAGCTGGACCGTGAAGTCGTAGGTGTTCGGAGCACTTTGGCCGTGTGCTGGTTGGAGATCAGATTGGGGAGAACGTGAGGGAAATCATTACCAGGCGGCGGTTGCCCAGAGTGCGGTGCCACGCTCACCGCTGCCAACACAGCCTGCTGCTCACCAAGCACAACATTCCTACTCCACATTGTCAAGAGACGTGTGGCGTTACTTTCCCAATATCACTCACGTACCTGTTTTCTCAGCAAAATGAGAGATGAGAGACGGAATTAGCGTGAAATTATTCGGGGATGTTGTACTCACTCCGAAATCTTCGGGGCTGACATTTAAAAGCCGGAGCCAACGTGAAATTACGGCTGACAGACAAAAACAAGATGGTTGAACGTGGGCTGGTGGCTGTGTTTGACTTGGAGAGTTCTACCCTTCGTGAAACCGAGACCTTTTAAGCAACGCTGACAAATCCCACCTCTGGTCTGCCGCGGCTGGTAGAGCAAGGCAGCCAGGCAATGAATAAAAGAGTGGGTGTTGAGCCCTAATATCCCACGTCTAGGACTAAGGGCCGCCAAGCCAAACAACAAACCTACACTCAGCATTAGCGTGGCTGTAGTAGTCACTAAATGTTAAATAACGCCTCCGCTGCTGTGTTCTCACAGGAGCCCAATGACCTCCTCTGTCCTGATAAACAAATAGCTCCTTCCTTTGGTCCTGTTATCAATCAGGACAAGCAGGTAATTGAAAAGAGATGGATGATCTCCTTGTTCGATGATTTGTCTTCTGCACAGTCTGATAATTCACCTGTTCTCTCTCCGAGCCCCTAAATCCACTCGGCTCCATTGACCAGGGCCGCTCTGCCTCACTTCATGATATCCTGGGAGTTTGTCCGAACTGAAAGCAATTACTAGAAAATATTTTCCTCATCATCTCATTCGGCAAAAGTTACCCAGCACACAGGGAGAGCTGAGGGTGTGAGCGTGTGTGTGTGTGTGTGTGTGTGAAAAAGTGTGCGCCTTAATCCCGGCGCCATTACGCCCTATGTAATTTGTTTCCATTTCTATAGTGAAGGTAAAAGGAAAAACTTGTCATACTTCGGAAAATATGAAAAAGCTTGTGCATACGTCTGCCTCAGAGTTAGCTCCCCCCCCCCCCCCCCCCTCATACGCTAAGTGCACAGGAAGTGTGGGTATAATTCACGAGTCATTTACAGCTTGTCTCATAAGAGCAGGATGACTCAGAATTTATGACGAGCCATTATTCTTATTAGCCTTGTAAATGAATGCATTAGCCCACGGCAGGCATTAAGTAAAATTCACTCTACCTAACAAGGGGTGGGACGGGGGTGAGAGAACAGTTCTATTCAATCACAGCTCTACAAGGTGATGGCAGGCTGCCTGAGTTCATAACTGGTATGAAATGTTCTAAATTGATAAGTGTGACTAATTGTATGAGCTCAAGGGAGGAAACGTGAGTGAAGAGGCAGAGGGGGGACGTTTTATAATGATACGCATCTGAAAGTTAAAATATAATATTTGTGTTGGACAGTAGGGGGACAGCTGATTGCGTGCGAGGGAGGACAAGAAGCGACTCATCACCGAGCGTCAAATGAACCGCAGGCCTCCTCCATGCATGAGATAATGACGCAAGACAAAATAAAGTAAACAAACCAGAGGAGCTCCGATGGCCGCTCCAGCGCCCCGTGCGGATCCTAATTCTGCACGGCGGCTTTAGGAAATCCGGCTGTCCCGGGGCGTGTCCAATCCGACACGGAGGAGCCCAGAGGGCTGAGGAGCACAGGCCCTCGGTTTCTTTGATTTTTTGCTTTATATGACACGGTTCTCACATGACCAGATAGACAGCTGGGCCGAGCCCGGGCCGTGCAGAGGGGAGAACAGGTGGGAGCCGGCCACCTCATTGGAAGAGGACTGGAAACCAGTAGCTGTCTGTGCGGTGTGCACAATTGAAAGTTGTGGGTAAATCTCGGTGTTGGCAGCGCAGAGCAGAACTTGAGAGGCTGAGGATACCAGTGCTTGATTTACATTCTGGGTTTGGAGAGAATCTGTGTGAATGGAAACAACTTCAGACAAATCACACAAATCAATTTCTACTGGCCTGTGTGCAGACAGGACATGAAGCACTAACTCAAGGAGGTGGGTTGTGTCTGCGTGTTTCCAAACTGCACAAA
This sequence comes from Platichthys flesus, assembly GCF_949316205.1. Taxonomy (NCBI): domain Eukaryota; kingdom Metazoa; phylum Chordata; class Actinopteri; order Pleuronectiformes; family Pleuronectidae; genus Platichthys; species Platichthys flesus. Next base: position 17,299,146 of record NC_084964.1, on the reverse strand, counting down.
CGGAGCTCAGGAACACTGATGGGACATGACTGGGACAAAGAGGACTGAACCCGAACCAGTCCAAACTGAGACTGGGGGGGACGTTGACCCAGTTCAGAGATGAAGGGATATTTGGGCCCAGGTGAAACCAGAAAAAAACAGGAAGTAAAACAAGAAAAAGATAGAATATATAATGAATAACAACATCCGATTCATAAATACGTGGAATTTCCCTTTAAAAATAGCAGGAGCCCTCGAGGTGAATGTTAACGACTCGATGTTACAGTCGAAACAGACGCAATTAATTAGGACGTTTGGTGTCATGCAGCTGTCTCACCTCCAGGCCGTGGTGTTAAATGCATGATGACTACATCAACCCCCCCGCCCCCCCTTCAGTGAATTGTTAAAATATGTATCTTTAGAAATATTCTTTATGTCCCATCGTCATTAAGGAATATGGATTCCATCCCACCAACAATCAAATTAACATCTCTCGTTGTTTCACTTAAATTTGCTGGTGACATAAAAGAGTTCTAAAAGATCCAAAGGGCTTCAACTGGGAGGATGTAAATATTTTTGCTCAGGAAAACATCTAATCTTTGCCCCCCCCCCCCCCACTGACGGTTTCTTATGGTGTTGTTGGTGACACATCGAGTCCATCATCCCCAGCAGGCACCCAGCCCGGATCTCTTCATTGATCCCACACAAAACAAATGGCAGATCTCCGACAGCGAGACACAATGCTTCATCCTGCCCATTCCATTAACCCCCCCCCCCCATCACAGAGCTCCCACACTGATGATGGAATGCACCGACGTCCCACTGTTTAGATAGAAAGGCAGGGGGAAGAGATGGAGGGAAGGGGGAGATAGAGAAAAGGAAAAAGATTAAGAGGTGTACGGAGAGAATGATATATACGAGGAAGACGAGAGGAAAGAACGACACTGCTGTAAAGTTCAGTTAAAACTTAACCTTGCACATCAGACCCCCCCCCCCCTCCCCCACTTTGAAACCAGTCTGTATGACCAGTTGTTTGTCAGTAGGTGTCACATGATCTCAATAAAAGGAAGCCGTGTTTGTCCACAGTTGATCTTCGTGCACTTTGCTCTAAACAATGTCAGCCACAGTCCCCCTGAAAAACAGCTGCCATGGCCAAACTGAGGTTATAATGGGCCTTTAAATTGGGACGAGTGCTCCTGGCTTACTGGAAACTGGTAACACCGGCAGCCACCGCACACACGCCGGCAGGTTTCGGGGGGGGGGGGGGAGTCAGTGGGTCTTCATTAAAACCAAACCGCAGAGCGAGGAGGAGGGAGGCCTCGTTCTCCTCCTGCTCTCTCTTTGTCAGCCCTTCTTTGTAATTAGAACAGACCTCCTCCTCCCAGTGTAATTAACAGCAGTAGGATGTGTGCTGTACTTCAGCCTCCTGCTTTGTCATGCTGATATGTCCCTGGGCCCGAGCTGATGCTGGGTGGGCCACCGCTCACGCTGCTGCAGTGAGAAAATATTTTGAATGCAATAACAAAGCTTTTTTCCCCCATTCTGTTGTGAAGTACAAGAAATATAGACTTTTATGATCAGATCTGACAGATTAGTCACGTATCGTGGATTTGTAGATAGAGCAACATGTGCTTTCATTTAAAATTTGGCAGCACATGCCCAGAAATTAATAATTAAACTATTAGCTTATATATGGTGTCAGTAAAATTATTCCTGTGCTCATAGTGAGTCAAGTACAGGAGGCTGGAAACGAGGAAGAAAAATAAACGGAAAGAGTGTACTATTACTTAAAATAGCTGCAAAGATGAAGTTTATTGAGAACAGAGATAATGATAACAATTTATGGTAATAATAATAAAATACACCCTAGAATTAGTTTTGAAATTTGCAATATAAAAGTTGTCGTTGTTGATAATTTGGAGAAGAATATGAGCTTTTCACAAATCCATTGAATGTAAATAAACATGGTGTCCACTTCTTCGTACACAAATTAAATAGATTTTTAGATCCGAACCCGTCCAAGCCTGAGAGGAAACAACCAGAGCCGAACCCAAACCCATGAGACATTCTGTTAGTGTCCGAACCCAACCCAATGTTTTCCCTGATTCCAAACACATGCAGTGAAAAGAAAAACAAGTAGAAAGCCCAGTCATTGTGATTTAACTAGAATGTTACTTCAAGATTGTGTTAGCTAAAGAACTTATGAAAAGGTAGAGGCCGCCCCAGGTTGTATTTCACAGTAAAGGACGGGGATCCCGGAGGTCAGGACGCCCCTCAGGAACCAAGATGTGCACAAGACACTCATCCAACTTAAAATACCAGCCCGACTTGTCCCCCTCCACGTGACAGAGAAGACGAGGATTTATTTATTTGTGTGAACAAATGCTCCTCGGTGATACCGTGCTGACAGGTCAAGTCGTAGATGGCCGCCGTCAGACGTTCTCAGCGTGCATCTTCTTGTTTTGATGTGGTGTGGAGGAGCCGCGATCGCCTAATCCCCCTGAGACGACCCGAGCGGCGTGTTTGAAGCAGTGCCTCGTTGCAAGGCCCAGAAACGCCCAGAGGGACGTCTCTGTGAATACAAGGTGGGTGTGTTTCATGTGCCCTGCTAGATCTTCACCCTCCCGGCTTCTTCAGCGAGCTGCTGATACTTTCAACGCATGAATCTGGTCTCTCCCCTCACAAAGACTCTGACAGGACCATATTTATAACCTGTTTGTCCAAAAGGTCCTCTGCATATCGAGGAAAAGAGAAAAGAGAAAAGAGAAAAGAGTAGAGAGAGAGACGAGCGTGAGGAAAGATGAGCCGTCGTTTAAACACATTTGTGTCAGCAGCTGTCCGATGTGTTGCAGTAATCTATGGGAGCAGTTGTGTCTGTGGCGTGAGGAGAGATTCATCACATTCCTCCTCAGTCTGGCTGAACACTGGCAGAGGGATTTCAATGCATCGCTTGGGCGATACATCACGGAGGATGTGCCAGCACGGCCAGGAACGTTCCACCTTGCATTTTAAAAAGAGCCTCAGCGTTGGCATCAGGCTGCACCGGCACTGACCTCGATAATATTCCGAGACGACCGCAAAGATCAGGTTTGAAAAAACATATATCAAAGAGAAAAAAAAACGACCAGTAAATCTTCAGAACGCAGGAATCCATCGTGTTTGATTGGTTAACCTTGAAAAAAAAGAGCAGGAACATGTCAGAGGCCGTAAACATGTGTGTGGAAATCTCTCTACGTCTAGACTACACAGAGGAGTGAAGCTGTGGCTGTGAGCCAGGTAAATATTAACCAAAGGACCAACACACTCCAGTCAAAGAGTGGAAAAGTACTTATCTCTGTAAATGCCACAATATAACCCCCCCCCCCCAGTTTTCAACTGCTTTCTTCTATAAACCAGAGTCTCTGATCTCTTCGTCTTCTTGTGTTGTGGTTTCAGGTATCAGCCATTAGCTGTGGTCAAACCTGACCACAGCTTTTCTCTGGTAGTGAGAGGTGACATTTAGTCCGTGGAGATGTTTTTATTTATTCATCGTGCCGTGACAGCACAGGAGATGTGTTGAAGATGAGATCTTGAGTGACACCACAAGTTCCTGTAATGAAACGGTTCATTCAATGAGCCCCTGGTCACAGATCTGCTACAAACCTGGACCTCTGTTCTGTGACCACCTGACTACCTGTTCTTCATCTGCTTCAGGATTAACAGCACCCTCTCTGCAAACCCCCCAGCCACCATATAACCTGGACACAATAAGCACACATGGAGCTGTGGCCCTGTTCGGCTGGTTTCCTGTTATCGATCAGCATTCATTCCCCTGACGGCTGAATCCTGCCTGACGGCTATTCCGACAATGTATGAATGGTGTGTCATAGAAAAAGCAATGAATTCAGACTGTGCTGTATGCGCTCGTGAATGTGTGAAGGCCATGTGTACTGTAAAGAGCGTTGAGTGGTCGATAAGCGCTTTACAACTCCAGTCCATTTACACTTTCTTTGCAAAGCACTTTTCGGATAATTTGTTGATTCAACCGTGTTTTACTTTTACTACCTGCCTCTGCATTCCTGTTTCTAACCACCACAATTAACCTCAACAATCACAGCATTTAGAAAACCCTGGAAATAAAACTCCTCAACAAAAAGAACCATTCACTCGACTAGTCCGACAGAGAAAACACCAACTGGTGATTTTATGATGGTTTTCCCTGACAGTGGAAGAACTGGGGAGATACTGCTCAGCCCGACAGTGTGAGAACCTTTCTACACAAGCAGTGTTTTTAAATTAGATTGATTCCATGGCTGTGGTGGAGGAGCCGTCAGGAGCCTCCAGGCAGATTTATTCCTCCCATTTGAGATATAACAAAAAAAAAAGAGGATGTGCCATATCATGAAAAAGGACCATGGAAGCCTTAAATTTAGCAAGTTAGCAATGAAACATTTCATCAAAACACGCAGAGCAAGAGACGAGCGAGGCCGTCGTGTATCTCTGAAGAGATCCAGATCCTGTGTTCTGCTGAGAATATGAATCTGAAATCACCTTTGTTTATTTGCGTTCAGCACTAATGGAGTTACACACGAAAACAATCTGCACGTGGGAGGACCGGAGCAGAAACCGGTCGGCTGCTGCTGCTAATGCGAGGAGGTCGAGCCGTCTGGGATGCAGCTGCTGTCTTCATTGGATTTGTTTTGTTTGTTGCTGTAACGCTGATGAGATCAGAGCGTGGATCACAATCGTCTGACGGCTCCGTGACAAATCGGTCGAGGCGCTTGCTGAGCAGGAGCCTGGGATCAGGTCAAGGTGTAATATGAGGAATGCAAACACAATTTATAATTCATGACATGCATGTGTGTTGGTTTGTTTGTCGTACGGGTGAGAGATAATGAAACCCTGACCCCCGTTCTATTGTTTTATTAGGGTTCTGTCCATCTCCCGCTGATCAGCATAACATTGTTTGATTCAATGCACATCGACACGCCAGCTTCTCAATAGATTACTTTGTGTAAATGTTTCTTATTCACTGTGACTATTCAACAAAAACCCACCGGGACAGATTCAGAGGAGGTTGTGTTTCTGTGGTTGTGAGAGCAGGGACACACAGTGATGAGGTGGATGACAGTATAGGCTGCTTCCTGTCCAGACAGTGTGGATGGGCTGCAGTGTGCTGATGTGGAACACGGCCCGGAGCGCAGCCCTGTCTCTCTGCACGGCGCCCATTATCTCCCAGAGGGTACAAAGCCGCGCTGCCATGGCCAGCATTTCCTGCTTCCTCTCCTGCGGCAGAGTCAGGTCCACGTTGTGAGGCAGTTACACGACTTCCCACTGTAGCCCAGCGGGGGGGGGGGGGTAGGGTGGAGCGCAGCCTCTCGCTGGGTCGTGGCCTCCAGATTTTAGTGGGCAGGAAGCATTGTTAAAGAACAAAGCCAGTCTGTGTTTGGGAGATCGCTGCTGCAGGAAGCGAACGCAGTGAGGGTGTGAAGTGCTGGGAATGTTTTAAAAACATGTAGTGACCTTGTCTTTTCAGCTTGGCTGCTCTGAGAACAGGGGTCTGCTATTTGAGAGCTTTATTTAGAGACAACTGCTGTTAACAAACCCCTGAATCTGTTTTCTGGTTGTTTTTTTGATTCCACACATTCTTCCTCCCCATCAAAACCTGCCACCTACATTACCCACAATGCAACTCAACCACAAACAGTTTGGTTTGTCATGCAAGTAGCTTTCTGTCACTTATATTATATTTCACACCAAATCAAGCAGCAAATAGGTTAACACTCATATGTAAATAACACATCTTGATCGCCACCTGGTGGTTGCCTGCAGTATAGGTCATAAACCCCGTCTCTGCCATGTTAGTGGATGTGACACAAGTAAAAAGTACAAAGTACAAAAAGAGTACAAATTAAATATATTATTCTCAAAGATGGTTTCTGTCATTTAAGATAGTTCTTCTCAGACTGTGTTCAAGTCTAAATTTTTCCAGTAAATTTGGTTCAATTACTTAATTGACGCCATAAAAGCGGGGTCAAAGGTCATAATTGACAGCCTGACCTCGATATCGCAGCTCAACACCACAAACACTACTGTGAAGACTCTAGCTCCAAATGATCTCAACAGTGCAAGATGGCTGCCCTCTTATCAGGGATACTTTGGCTTCATTTTTGTAAATTGACAACCTTTTCCTTTTGTTTAAGTTGGAGGAATTATTGAGGGGAAAAATGCATGTTGAGTGTTTTCAGCAAATAGGATTTTGTATTTCAAATATCAGATGTAATGAATCTGACAAAAAAAGAAATTCAATTCTGTTCCCAACTGTTTCAGGTGTTTCGATTCCACCGCGGAGGCAAAACAAAAGACGATGGACTCTTTTGCCAAAAATTGCAAAACAGCCACTTTGTAGAAACAGTTTTCTGAAAGCACGTCTCTCCCACAAAATGCACAGCTTGGGCCCGAACAAAACATTTTTCTCCTTCGTGCATCTGACACAGCCGTCCGTCTGCCGCTTGGCTCGGCTTAGCTTGATGCATCTGTTTGTGGAAGGAGGGAAAAATAAACAAAAACACCTGCATATCTCTCTCTCCCAACTAAATTGCTCAGAAGTGCTGCCAAGTAGAACCGGACAGATGTGGGGACTGAATCTACAGAAGACAACTCCATCACTTCCCCCCAACTCGTCCCTGTATATAAATCTCTGTCTATCACGGCAGTTGTCCTCTGAATCCCATTTGTATCTGTCTGCTGCAGAGGGCGTTGGGCAAGGGCATGTGCCGAAGACGAGAGAAGCAAGAAAGGGATGAAGAGTGAAAAAGGGCTGCTGCTGCTCTGCATGCTGTGCCGTGCAGGTCGGAGGCAACATGTGTGGTCCATCATGTCTCGACATATTCTCATCCTCAAGGCGGTGGAGCGTGGCCATCCTCACGTCAGGCTAATGATGTGTCCACTCTTTAACAATGTGCTCTGGCTCGTCAGGGGACTGAGTCACAAAAGAAGTCAACGAGGACAAGCTGTAACAGACCATTTCCTCCACGGCCCCCCCTGCCCCCTGACCATAGATGTGGTATTTTCCCCCTCATGCAGACTGGACTGGAGCAGGGACGCCATGTTCCCAGATGTGTTTACGGATGTAAGCGAGTTACCGATGACCAAAGTTTCCTGGAAAGTTCCCTCTGTCTCCTTCGCTGTCTTTTCTCATTCCCTCTGGTTCGCTCATGCGTACTCTCCCACACGGACTCGCACACGCTAGGCTTCAACGTGTGTTAGCAAAACAAGGATCTCCGGACGATGTACACGGCTCTGACATGTTCTCCTTCCTCCTCCAAACATCCTGCCTCTCTGTCTGTGCCTGGTTTGGAGAATAGACTGTAGTTAAAGATGGAGGACTTGATAGCTCCAGCAAAAGTGAAGCCAAAGCGTCTGAATGACCATGAGCTCTGTCTCCTTCTTTGTTAGCAGATGGAATATGGGCTAAACTAAAAAATCAATATACACCAAGACGGTTTCTGTCATGAGGTTTATCCTATCACACAATTACACAACTGGCACAAGGTGGCAGTGTTTGTATCCAGGATGTTTGGCTTCATTTCTGGAATGTGGGTGGAAGTGGAGACCCAACATCCAACTTTATATACAGTCTTCAAGGTTTGGAAATTGTTCCTATCAATCCTAAAAGTAGTAATCTCAGATTCCAAAACTGGGGGAATCTCGAAATAGATTGATTATTAACAAGCAGACAATCAAACTTTCAATTCACCTCAAATTATGAAGGCTGATATAATGTGTTAGATAATTTGGCTGCGTGTCACCAGGTTTCTGGAGCTCAGCAATTACTTTGACGAAGACTAAATTAACCGACAGACACTGTGATCGACCTCAGTGACCCTTCAAAACCCAGAAAAGCATTTCTCATCCGGAAGGAAAGTAAGAAGATTGGGTGATGCTGAATTCGAAGGACCTATTTCTTTAAATATGAATATTTCTTCATTAACACTTCGCTCCCTCCTCTCGAAACAGGAGAATTAACGGCCTGTGTGAGATCATGTGAACCAGATGTGTGAGATGGGAACGCGCTTCCATCACTGCTGCTCCCCCCGTAAACCAGTAAGCACAGAGGCTTCGGCGGTAACTGGACGTATTTCACGTTTTCTGTCTCACAGGCTTTTTGTGAATTTGGCTTTTCCTCGCTGGTAAAAAGGCTCTTTGGCAGCGACCCGGTCCCTTCGGGGTCGTAGTGTGAACTCGGGTCCTTGTAACAGTCTTGTGAATTTTGACAATGACATTCTTACACACGACTTCTCCCCATGTGTTGGTTCACAGCTCGGAAAAAGTGTCCGACCCCTCTGACCTGTATATTGGTTCTCTGGGCCAATAACTGGTGAATAACATTCTTGGTTACTTCCTTGGCTTGTCACTTGGTACATATTAAATATTGGAAATGAAGGGTGTGTGTGTGTTGTTGGAAGGGAGTGACTACAAAGGCATTATTCACTGTGAGGAGACATTGAGCGAAATGAAATCCAGATTGGACAGAACCCGTCAAGGGGATGTCAGGCAGGAGGAGGAGGAGATGAAGGTCTGCTCGACTGGGTAACGTGTCCGATGAGAAGAGCTTTCTTGGACAGTTTCTGAAACGATACGAGAGAGGCAGTGAAAGTCACAGCTACGGTGTGCGGTTGTGGTCACGCTCGTTTTAACCGCCTCTCCCCTCACTTCCCCTGTCTTCTGCTGGAGCGTGAAAATAAAAACAACACGTCTACTTTGACGAGAAGCTGGGACTCGACTGGGCCAGAGAATCTGCCACAGTTCGAATGCTTTGACTGATATGTATGGATGCCACGTGAAAGTTTCCATGTTTTTTTTTTCCCCAACCCCTCCAGTGATTGACATGAATGAAAAAGCTTTCTTGTCGTTTAGCAGGAATCAAATGTTACGGTGCCTTGAGATGTTTCTCCCTGTTGAACTGGAATTGGCAAAATGGAGGCAAATTGAATATTTTTTCTAAACTGAAACTAAGTAAATACATGTTTTTCTTGTTATTGAAGGACACAAAATACTCGATATTAAATAAAGTCTCATATACTCCAAGGCCAACTGAGCAATTGCTCCAATGTTAGCAAAACACTGGCGCTCCTATTCTTATTGGCAACAAATTCTACAGAAAGAGCAAAACCAATTATATGTAAGTCTGTCACTCAGCACGTTCTGACTTCTCCACCCTGTCTGCAGCCTCAGGCCCAGGATTCCTGCCGGAGCGATAGAAATCTTTAAGAACTCTTCAAAAATATATAGTTTCCGTTTTGAAAACCGCTCAGAAACTACTGGGCATTGTAGATATTTAACAAATGCTAATGTGCATTTCTTGTGGCCTATTTTCAGCCGTGGATAAATACACATTTAGTCGTCTGCTGAGTATTCAAGGCAGCAGGATTATGTGTGTGGGATTGACTCGAGATAAATTACAGTGTCAGTGTGCATTAGTGTGAAGTAGCTAAATATTAGCTTACTTAAATTTGATTAAAACGATTGTTATATTATATGGCTGTGTTATTAAAATACTTGAAACCACGTATCCTCTATACAAGGCTTCATATTAACAATGAAATCTGAAACATTTCTGAATGAAGGCAAACTCACCTTTCGCTCGATTCAAAGAATATTTACAGCCGAGCAGAGAGAGAGCGTGTAAATCTCATTAGCTGTATATCCAACTGTCTGAGTCGCGCAATTACTGAATTATAAATGTGAAATTAATCAGAAAAAAAGGGCTCAGTGTTTGTGCGGGGCAGGGGGGGATTAATCTTGTCCTTGTTGCGCCAACGGCGAGAGGCATTATTCATGAACCCTCCATTTCTCACTAACCTGCCCCCCCCCCCCCCCCCCCCCTCCTGGAATGGGAAATGTAACCGTGAGCCAAAAGCAAGCGTGTACTCTCCAACTCTACAGACCCTGACAAAACAGATGTAATTATGTGAAATTATTGATATAAACAAACAGATGAATGGCCTTTGTGCTCAGTTTGTGTGTGTGTGTGTGTTTTGTGTGGTTTGTGTGAGGATGTACTGTATTTGCATGCGTGACAGAAGGTGCGTTTTTTTTTTGTTGAAGAAAATAGTGTGTTTGCCCTTGATTGAGTGAACAAATGACTGAATAGAGCAGGCCTTTGTTTGGTTGAGAGACGTTTTGAGTAATGTGGTGTAGATTGGGGGAGAATTTCTGTTTCCAAATCAATACAGAATAAATATTATTTCATACCGAAGGAGCATTATTAAGGCGGAGGATGGGGGAGGTGAGGAGGGGGGGTTACTATTACTCATCAAATGTGAAAAAAGGCTCCAATGAAACATACCATAGAGAAGAGTCGAGGTTAGGAGGCACTTGAAACTGGTCGTGGCACTTAATTGAAACCATGCTGCTCTCAAGAGAGAGAGAGGAGATCTGAGCCAGACACAAATCCGCCCGGCAATAAAGAGGAGCAGTTAGGGGAATCTTTAACGGGCCACGATCCATTACACAAGTCATAAACGTCTGCAGAAATATACACATCATCGCAGAGCGGGGACGGGGACTTTACTCTCGCCAAAAAAAAAAAAAGACTCGTCCTCCTTTATGTGTCCTGTAAGTGGAGCTTTTATGAAGACTCTGTGCGAGTTGGTGAAAGTAAAGAAGGGATGATGTTACGGTGTGGGGGGGGGGAGGGGGAGGCTGATCTCCGTGGATCATGTCGGATGAATGAAGAAGAAACAGGAAGTGTCTCAACCTGTTCGATGACGTCATGGAGCAGTGTGGAATCATGGGAGTTGTTTTCACCGCCATTGCAGTGGAAGGAAGACAACAGCTAACTGGCTAACAGCGGGTTTCCTTTCTCCTACGTAGTTTGCCTTGGAGGTAATATCAGAGCAGCTTTATGTTACATGTAGTGATTTATTGAATTTTTCAATTTTCCGTCTTATATTCCATTAAAGACATAGTTCCTGGTTCTTCCTGCGGCATCTTGAATATACAAAGTGAGCTCACCGCAGTCCATTCAGACCTCAAGCTCTACGCTTTGACTCCACTTACATTCACGTCAATCCCGGTGATATATTCAAACCTGAAACAAATTACTCACTCCCCCCCCCCCCCCCCCCCCTGCCCCGGCCAACGACAGGGGTGTCTCGTCCCTGATTGGTGGGCTTCGCTCTCATTTATCTTTGACAACCCAGCGCCAGCCGGGGCAGCGGTGCCATTCATCTCCCATGTCACCGGCAGACAGGGGGAGTCACGCTGTGAAAGGAGAAGTCTGGTGCTCCTTATGAACCTCCGTCAGGTCCAGGTATGTTCTCTGTCTCTCCGCCTTGTCCCGACCCCACAGGTCTGTCTACGGTATCGACCGTGAAGTATACGGTTTGAAGGTTTGTCCATGTGCGGCCGTTATACTGTCTGAAGCCTGGTTGATATTCTGGTGCATCATGTGCTCTTTAGAGTTGATTTGAGTGACATCACACAAGGTGATCCACATGGCTTTGAGTTAATGAAGCATCTTCTCCCCATATATCAACATTTAAAAGTAGCATGTTTCACACAGGGTTCTGTTTGAATCAGTTTTTTTTCTTGAAGGCTCAAGACATGGTTTAAGGTTTCACATTTTATTTAGGTTGAGGGTACGGTAAGGTGGGGGGTGGGAGTATTGAAATGATTAGACAGTATAGACGTATGTAAAGGTGAAAGCCAAAACCGTCTTTATTGCCCCCTGGTGGCAGTATAGGTCACAGTATACCCTGTCTCCTCCTTGTTAGTGGTTGGACCTGGGCCATAAACTAAAACTGCAAAATGCACAACAAAGACAATTTTCTCAAAGATGTTTCTTGTCAATTTATGTTTATCTTATCACACTGATGTAAAGAGGGGGGGGGTTTGCACAACATGATGGACAGCTGGACCTTGACACCGCTTGTTACTGTGCAGAGTCTGAATGACATCACCTGTGTTGGCGTCATTTCTGGACAGCGGGAGGAGGTGGAGACACGTCGTCCATCTTTATAAACAGTTTATTATATAAAAAAATATAATTGGAACTGTATATTTTAAATATTACCAGACTGCATTAATTCAAAATTGGCTGGTGGCCAGGCTGACGTTAGGAAAGCAGAGCAGTAAAGAAGTACAGTATTGGCGAAGTGTATATAGTAATTAAGTAAATGTATATGTCAACGAGGGTCCAAAAGTACAAGTCTGTGTTTTTGTATGTGTGTGTGTGTGTGTATGCTTGTGTCAGTGTATACACATCAGTTAGCGGTCTCATTAGGGTCGTGTACGGTGTCGGGGCTTTGACCTCATGATCTCATTCCCCCAGCTCCGTCACCCGGTGCCGACAGTTTGCCCTTCAGCAGTTTCTACTTTAATTAGGTCAAAACCAAACAAATGTGTTGTCGAATGTTCTTCCATCGTACCGGTCTCTTCAGCAAGATGGAGGCTGGGAGAGCAAAGGGCTCCGTTGCCAAGAAATTCCTCTAGTGCTGATTCATTTTTCATAATCAAATGTTTTCTTAAAGATGATCTTTGTAACATGGGGTGAGAAAAAAAAACACACTACAGAGAAACCTCAGTGTGTCCTTTTTGTTCTTGTGCATTTGCGTAGTTTCTGCGAGTTTCTCCAAAATTACTCGATCCCCAGAATATTGGAAACGACTCGATGCCCCGTGAAGCCGCATCAAAAGATACGTCTGTCCGTGGCATCGGCTGGAGCCACTTCACGGGGAGATGTCACATGCATGAACCGGGTCCGACGTTCGATGTGAAAATGATTTGAAACAAAGTCAAACTCTCCTTTTCGCTCCCCTGATAATCTTATTGGCGCTGAAGTGAATCTGTTCAGCGTTACTCGTGAAGCATTCTTTTGATCCGTGCCAACTTTCCCCAAAAGCATATTTCGGGGGATTTACAGGCACTTTTATAGTCACACCTGGAAATTGCTCCATAAGAGTCACAAAGTGAAATATTACGAGTGTTACAAATCTGCTCAGCTTTGCCAAACAACAATCCTGTTAAATATTTAACAGTTTTAACTCAATTTGTGCCGAAACATCATCGCACCACTTCGACTCCCGTCTCCCCTCATCCTCACTTCCTCACCGAACGAGGTGGCGGAGACAAACTCAAAGTTAAACTCCTCTCCTTACCACTGCTTCAATTCTTCAGCCGACTTTCTTCAATGCTATAAAAAGACGGGGTTATCTCTCCTTTAAGTCGGAGCCAGAGCAGTTTATGGTCACAGCAGACGCTCTGGATCTCTGCCACGGTGCCAGAGACGTCTGAAAGGCTCCGGACTCGCCGGGACTTTCACAACAAGATGGAGACAGTGACAGAGATAGAAAGACAGTGGCCAAAATGTATTTAACTCTTTAAGCCTTTACCATGGTCTGTGTGAGAAGATGGATGAAGTGTCTCTACCTCCCGCTGTTGTGCAAAAATGAAGCTAAAATATCGCAGATGCAAGGGCTGACATCTTTTGAATCATATAACCATAATGTTTCAACCCTTGAACCTCGAAATAATAAAACAGCACTTACCAGAAAAACACGTGAAGATACATAAATGGCCTAAAAAGGATCTGACATATACGTTGATGTCCCATGGGCTAACATGGAGGAAGTGGGGTTCAGGACCACACTGCCACCAGCCACCACGGGACCATCCGGATGATTTGGCTTCACTTTGGTCGTCCATCTTAATTTT